>NC_041378.1:20182200-20347200 GCF_900634415.1 Cottoperca gobio | reverse complement strand
GACTAGTTTTTAAAACCCTACCCTATTGAAATAAAGAATAGTTGACTACTCTAAGAGCTACTAAACAAAGTGCAACAAAAGAAGAACACGGTGTAATGTTGTCGTGTCTACAATAATCGGGAGATTGACTATGTAACCTTAAGAACAGCCCATGCACCTGTGAAAATCTTTTTTATTTATTACTGCAGGTTACTTACTATGTCCCTGAGGGCCTGGGTGACAGTTTGACTGGCGTTTCCTCCTTTCATAATCATGGCTGTCTTCACATCCTCAGTCAGCTTGGGCGCTCTGCTCTCCAAGAAGCGCTTGGAGCGCTTTGTCTTTGGTTTTCTGAGGAGAGATACAAACACAGGGGACGATGACAAACTGCTACACAAAATAATAACATGCGACAGGTTTTTAGAAATATATATTGTTAAACATGGCTTTGATTCTCCGGAGCTTTTAATTGTTTATTGTGTAATATTGCTGGTCATTGATACAAATTGATACCTTTCTGGGAACCATCACCTTATCGTGGTGGAGAGGTTTGTGTGTCCCTATGAACCTGAGAGCTGTGTTGTCTGGAGCCTAGTGCTCCTGGTAGGGTCTCCCAAGGCAAATTGGTGTCAGGCGAGATGCCAGACTAAGAATGGTTCAAAAACGACTTCATGAAAGAAAGGGAAAGGAAAGGAGAAACCCTGCCCGGAGGAAGCCCGGGGCCCCCGTCTGGAGCCAGGCCCAGAGGGAGGGCCCGACAGCGAGCGCCTGGTGGCCGGGTTTGCCACGGAGCCCGGTCGGGCACAGCCCGAAGAAGCTGCGTGGTGCCTCCCATCCATCCATCCATCCAGTGGGCCCACCACTCATGGGAAAAACCGCTGGGGTCGGGTGCGCTGTCACATGGGTGGCAGTGATGGTCAGGGACCTCGACGGACCAGACCCAGGCAGCAGAGGCTGGCTCTGGGGACGTGGAACGTCACCTCTCTGTGGGGGAAGGAGCCGGAACTAGTGCGGGAGGTGGATCGCTACCAGTTGGATCTGGTGGGGCTTACCTCCACGCACAGTCTTGGCTCTGGAACCGTACTCCTGGATAGGGGTTGGACTCTATTCTTCTCCGGAGTTGCCCAAGGTGTGAGGCGTCGGGCCGGGGTGGGGATACTCACTAGCCCCCGGCTGAGCGCCGCTACGTTGGAGTTTATCCCGGTGGACGAGAGGGTCGCCTCCCTACGCCTTCGAGTTATGGGGGGGAAAACTCTGACTGTTGTTTGTGCCTATGCCCCAAACCGCAGTTCTGAGTATTCGGCCTTCTTGGAGACCCTGAATGGAGCCCTGCAGGGGGCTCCAGTAGGGGACTCCGTAGTCTTGCTGGGAGACTTCAACGCACACGTGGGAAACGATGGAGACACCTGGAGAGGCGTGATTGGGAGGAAGGGCCTCCCGGATCTAAACCCGAACGGTCGTTTGTTGTTGGACTTCTGTGCTAGTCATGGAATGGCCATAACAAACACCATGTTCGGAAATAAGGATGCTCATAAGTGCACGTGGTACCAGAGCACCCTAGGCCAAAGGTCAATGATCGATTTCGTAATCGTATCATCTGATCTGAGGCCGCATGTTTTGGACACTCGGGTGAAGAGAGGGGCGGAGCTGTCGACTGATCACCATCTGGTGGTGAGTTGGATCAAGGGGTGGGGGAAGACTCTGGACAGACCTGGTAAACCCAAACGGGTAGTGCGGGTGAACTGGGAACATCTGGAGGAAGCCCCTGTCCTGGGGATCTTTAACTCATTGAACCTGAGTGGGCGATATTCAAAACCTCTATTGCTGAAGCTGCGGTGATGAGCTGTGGTCTCAAGGTCTTAGGTGCCTCAAGGGGCGGTAACCCTCGAACACCGTGGTGGACCCCGGTGGTCAGGGAAGCCAAAAAGTTGCAGGGTATCGAAGGACTAGAAGGGCAGCAGCTTCTGCCGTGTCAGAGGCAAAGCAGCGGGTGTGGGAGAAGTTCGGAGAAGGACTTTCGGTCGGCACCAAGGTGCTTCTGGAAAACCATCCGGCACCTCAGGAGGGGGAAGCGAGGAACCATCCAAGCTTTGTACAGCAAGGGTGGGACCCTGCTTACTTCAACTGAGAAGGTTATCGGCCGCTGGAGGGAGCACTTTGAGGAACTCCTGAATCCGACTAACGCCCTCTATGGTTGAGGCAGAGCTGGAAGCTGATGGGGGATCATCGTCAATTTCCCTGATGGAAGTCACTGAGGTAGTCAAACAACTCCACAGTGGCAAAGCCGCAGGGGTTGATGAGATCCGTCCAGAAATGCTGAAGGCTTTGGGTGTTGAGGGGCTGTCTTGGTTGACACGCCTCGTCAACATTGCGTGGAAGTCTGGGACAGTGCCTAGGGGTTGGCAGACCGGGGTGGTGGTTCCCCTATTTAAAAAGGGGGACCAGAGAGTGTGTGCCAACTACAGGGGTATCACACTTCTCAGCCTCCCTGGTAAAGTCTACTCCAAGGTACTGGAAAGGAGGGTTCGGCCGGTAGTCGAACCTCTGATTGAAGAGGAACAATGCGGATTCCGTACTGGTCGTGGAACAACAGACCAACTCTTTACTCTTGCAAGGATCCTGGAGGGGGCCTGGGAGTACGCCCATCCGGTCTACATGTGTTTTGTGGATCTGGAGAACCCGGGTGATACTGTGGGAGGTGCTGCGGGAGTATGGGGTGAGGGGGTCACTTTTGAGGGCCATCCAATCCCTGTACGCCCAAAGCGAGAGTTGTGTCCGGATACTCGGCAGTAAGTCGGACTCGTTTCCCGTGAATGTTGGCCTCCGCCAGGGCTGCACTTTATCACCAATCCTGTTCGTGATTTTCATGGATAGGATATCGAGGCGTAGTCGTGGAGGAGAGGGGTTGCAGTTCGGTGACCTGAGGATCTCATCGCTGCTCTTTGCAGATGATGTCCTTATGGCATCATCGGTCTGTGACCTTCAACAGTCACTGGATGGGCTCGCAGCCGAGTGTGAAGCGGTTGGGATGAGGATCAGCACCTCCAAATCTGAGGCCATGGCTCTCAGCAGGAAACCGGTGGATTGCCTACTCCGGGTAGGGAATGAGCCATTACCCCAAGTGAAGGAGTTCAAGTACCTCGGGGTCTTGTTCGCGAGTGAGGGGACAATGGAGCGAGAGATTGGCCGGAGAATCGGAGCAGCGGGGGCGGTATTACAGTCACTTTACCGCACCGTTGTGACGAAAAGAGAGCTGAGCCAGAAGGCAAAGCTCTCAATATACCGGTCGATCTTCGTTCCTACCCTCACCTATGGTCATGAAGGCTGGGTCATAACCGAAAGAACGAGATCACGGGTACAAGCGGCCGAAATGGGTTTTCTCAGACGGGTGGCTGGCGTCTCCCTTAGAGATAAGGTGAGAAGCTCAGCCATCCGTGAGAGACTCTGAGTAGAGCCGCTGCTCCTTTACGTTGAAAAGAGCCAGTTGAGGTGGTTCTGGCATCTAGTAAGGATGCCACCTGGGCGCCTCCCTAGGGAGGTGTTCCAGGCACGTCCAGCTGGGAGGAGACCCCGGGGAAGACCCAGGACTCGGTGGAGCGATTATATCTCCTCACTGGCCTGGGAACGCCTCAGGATCCCCCAGTCGGAGCTGGAGGATGTGGCCCAGAGAAGGGAAGATTGGGGTTTCTTACTGGAGCTGCTGCCCCCATGACCCGATCCCGGATAAGCGGTAGACGATGGATGGATAGATTGATACAAATTGACAATCACCAGTTCTACAGCCTGTTCATGCTAAACTATGATAAAAGCAAGGGCCGAAAACACAAGTCCTCCTTTAATCTAACAATTGCATATCCTTTCCCAAGTTAAACTAAATACAAAAGACTATTGTGCTCAAGAAAAATAAAAATGAAAAAGACTGGCCGACACATTAATTTACCACTTTGAGGAAATGTATCCTAACTTTGATCATTAGAAGTCAGGGTAATTATGATAAATATTATACTGTAGCTTAACAAATAAGAAAACAACCATACACTCATATTACTGTGGTGTTTTTATGGGCCACATTAACATAATTTTAAGTCTTCAGTAATTTGATGAAAATATCTTATTTTAAAAACTAAAAGGAACACTGAAAATCTACAAATTAGTGATATTTAAAAATCATTGTTCATTTCCTACCTTTCAGGACCAACATGAGCATGACAATGGGATGGTCCCTCTTCCTCTCATCTAACATACTTAATTGATAGCATGGCTGCTGGCTTGATGTATGGAGGTTAATAACATTATATTACAGTATGTAGCATATAATGCCACTTTAGTTAATGACATATCCTGGTAGTGTAGTAGTTGTTGAAAATTATTAAGAGAGCCTTCATCTGTCTTGGACAAACCATCTGCATTCTTATATCAACGAGAAGAGGCTTTGGACACTTTGTTGGGAGCCACTGTACTGTAGTTCATACTCTTTACATACAGATTATAAAAGTAATTCAACAATCAGCAGTAGACACCAACAACTAAATAGTATTATAGTACTAGAAGTACAAATCAAAACAGGTTAACTTTCCGTCCCTAAGCCATCATAACTTTCTTCTCCCGGTATTTCAGCCTGACCATGATTGTTGCTCAAAGTCTGAGTCAGCCCACCAAACTGTGAATAAATAGCATTATAACAGTTTACTGATGTCTCTGGGTTGGGCTAACACTTGTTTTACAGTTGTTACATGCTTATATGTGACAGTTCGATACTCGCGCTACATTGTGTGTTTTGCACTGAATGTAGATGACGAGCGACCACACGGTGATAAATTCGCTTTCACGTTATAGAAAGCTCTCGAAACATTAGGCTAAAGTTAGCTAATGCTAGGCTAACGTTAGCCGTTTTAACAAAATGAGTTTCACGAGTGCTGAACAAGAAGATACATACAGACGCTTGAACATGGTTATAGTTATTTCACTTTGTCAAACTTACACTACACCGTCCAACTGCGTCATTTTTCTATCTTTCCTCGTTTTTCTCCAGGCTACACGTTGCACGAGCACTCACGCTGAGGTTCTTCTTCCACGTGAGTGAAAGCAGGAAGACAACATTGGTGATTTTCTTCTTCTCTGGTGTAACAGTGGCTAATTTCCTCCTTCAAGTTGATCAGCGCCACCTAGTGTTAGCTTACTGTCCACCAGGGGAGCTGCAGACCAAAATAACACACACACACACACACACACACACACACACACACACACACACACACACACACACACACACACACACACACACTGTATTGATGTGTGTGGTTGGTATGTATATATCTACATTTAATACTTGAAAACAATTTCCATAATGCTCCACCAAAATTACAGCATTTCCCTGTTTACTATTTGTCCATCATGGTATTCTTTTAGAAGAGACTGTAAGGTATCATTTATTTTTCCACAGTCAGTGATGGACCCATTCTAGTATTAGGATATATACTGTATATATAAAGCCTACAGTTCAAGGAGGCAAACTAACATCTCCCCAGGTACCAGTCCACACTCCGTACCCTCTGGTTTTCCAAACAGCACGATCTGCAGCAAAAATGTTCCTCAAGAGGACCATGGATATTTATTTTAGACGTGTAGAAGTGAAAGGTGGAACCATTGATGGCAATGTTCTCTTGAAAAGTTGTATTGTTTGTTTTTTCTTTGCTTCTGTGTGTCTGAGAAAAATCACTTCGTGATTTTGGACCGTGACTGAGCCTCGGACTGGACATGCATATCTGAGAAAGCAGGTTGTGCCTCTGCTCTGAACATTCCCTGTCCACCAGATAGCAGCAAGTCCTCCACATGAGAGCGAGCTGTCACAGAGGCGTTAGGATTCACTCAGGGACAGTGTTAATAAGTGGACTTGATACAAGGAATGTGCTTTGGTGTATTAGTGCATGACAACAAACGTAGTGAAATAACCGTGAATCATTAGAAAAAAATTCAATAAAAATGTGAAAAAATGCGATAAAAATATTTAGGCTTCAATATATGTTGTAAAATTTAAAAGCACAATGCATTGATAGGCAGTTGTTTTTCTTCAGTTCTTGAGTCAGGAGGTAAGGCCCTCATTTTACAAATGTATTGCATTGTTTCAAAAGGTTATGCATGTCTCATTGAACAGCTTACGTCTCCTTTTAATTCAGATCCAGAAGGAAATACCACATGTAGTTTATAGTTATTTTAAAGAGAATGTGCAAGCATAACATTAAATACATTGCTGGTGTTCAAAGTTGTCAGATTGGCAGGCTTTATTTTTTGAGATAATACAAAATCTGATTTAATTTACTTTATTTACTTATATGGCACCTTTCGTGCAAAGCTGCAATACAAGGTGCCAAACAAGACAATGAAAATACAATAAACATAGCACTTCATTTATATGATTAAAATGCTGCTTATACATTACGAGTAGATAAACTTTCACAGGCAAAGCTTCAGATTATTAAAGTAAATCAAATCTTTATTTATTTATATAGCCCAATATCACAAATGACACATTTGTCTCGGTGTGCTTTACAGACTGTACAGGATACGACACCCTCTATCCTTAGACCCTCGCATCGCACAAGGAAAGTAAATATTAATGGAATAGTCCACTGTGCCTTCTTTTCCAGACAAAGCAGAAATTGAAAGCATAAGTTTTACACATCTGTGAAAGCAATTGAGGTAGTGGTCTTGTGGTAGGGCTTCCAAACAGAACACCAGAAGGTTGTGAGTTCAATACCAGGGATGCCATCCTGAGCAAGGTACTTAACCCTGAGCTGCTCCAGGGAGACTGTCCCTGTAGTTAGTTCACTGTAAGGCTCTCTGGATAAGAGAGGCTGCTAAATGACCTGTAATGTAAAGTTTCTATCAAGCCATTTTATGGAAATTGAGTTCCAACTGAGTAAAACACTGTTACCCTTCTAATTTATTCTCTCCGCACCATTTTGATGAGATGACGCTCACAAGTTGCACAGAACATCAGAAACATAACATCCCTAGTGTGAAGCATGGTGGTGGCAACATCATGCTGCACAGATGCTTCTCTGCAGCAGCCATTTCATTGCAGGAAATGTAGGATTGTGTTTTTAAAATGTATGGCATACTACAGACTAAAGTAGTAAGACTTTGCATCAACATATATTTTATGTATGGGTTACTAAGTGACTGCAACATACAGGCTCTGCAATAATGACATGGTGCTCTATATTGTTAGCTTCTTTTGCTCTTTCAATCTTCTCTTAAATGACAGTCTTTGTTCCCGATGGCTCTAGCCAAAAATGGGTCAAATAAAGAACACAGCCGTTGCACAGATAAGAATCTTTTTATTGAAGCATCAAGCTCATAGCACAGATATATTTAGCACATCTTGACCATCCAAAGAACAGCAAAAGAAAGAATTAGAACAGCAACGTTTCTCCTTCAGTACATCCTGCAACTGCACCCTCTGACCCAGGGGAGGATTTCACCTTCCCCACCTCTGGAGAGAATTCAGAGGAAGGGATGGTGGAAGAAAAAAAAAAAAAAAAACATGGATTTAGTCAGTTTTAAAAAGGTCATCCCATAACTTCAGAACAAACTGCTTTCACAACAAAATTAACATTTGGACAAAAGGGAAGAAAAAGAAATTGGTCCAGAGCAAAAATACAAAATATTTTGTATAAAATTCTATTACCATTCAACTGCAAAAATGCATTTTGAGTTCACTGTATAAAAAAATAAAATAGCATAATGATCCACACCAACAAGGCTAAAATGTACTTAATCCAACAACAGTTAGCGTGAAACTGCTTCAGTACTTTTGAACAGTTCAAATCCCTAAAATGTGCGACTTCATGAAAAGGACCCAGAACATCATGGCAGATCACCTCAGTCATTTGACAGCAACGCAAGAGTCACTCATGTGAGAGCAGAGATTGGTCCTCAGGAAAAGAATGAAACCACTCCAAAAAGCCACGATAGACAAAACTAGAGGGAAATTATTCCAAGCGTCAACTCCGCTACTAGTTCTTACATTAACTGGTCCGACCAGCTCACAGAGTGACTCAGGTGATGAATGCACTACTACAGGTGCTGATGCAATCATCACACAGGTTTCCAAAGAACAGACGGAGTGCACCATAAGGGCTGAACGCAGGTTAAGACTCCGGGCCTGTCTTCTCCGGCTCAAAATTCAAACTGCATTCTCTGGCAGGAGAAGCATCATGAACAACACTGAAGCGAACGGCAGGCAGAGAAGACAAACCGCACTTTATCATAAATAAGAAACCTAACCGACTTTCAGCACTTGAAACAAGATTAATACATGTTAACCTAACCCCTTAAGGAAGAATTCCCCACCTATCCCAAACACATCAGGAAATGCATCAGCTGGTAAAACAAGAGGAAGGTGAAGCACACAGACCTACTGACAAAAAGAAAAGAAAAAAGGGAAGAGACACGTTACACTACACAGTCAAGCAACACGCCACTATAGTCACATGCACCATAGTATCACAGGATTTTCCCCCTCAATGAACAAAGGGAATTGATCCAAAAAAAAAAAAAAAAAAAAAAACTGCTGGGGAGTCACATTTTCGACCAATTCACTGCAAAAAATGTCTGGTCACAATAAATTTAATAAAATGGTAGTTTATGCAGTGGTTACATGTGGAATGATCCGGGATCACCCTGGCATGCTCAGACTGGTGGGCCTCTATTGTGCGCTTACAGATTTCTGTATGGGGCGGAAAGAGACAGAGGATGATATTATGTGGGAAAAAGAAAAATGCTTTGCTGGGCAACTAAGCAAAAAGTGTCCGATTCATTATTTCCCATTGAGAGTGGGCGCAGCCAGGAGGGCCGGCTCTCGTCAGGTCACAGTTCTGGGGCCAACTGCCAGTCTGACTGGCAGGGGACTCCCCTGCCAGTTGGACAATGGCTGGGCAGCAGAGGGCATTGTGTGTGCGTGTGCTACTGGAGTGGTACACTGAGCTCAAACCCGGTCCAGGCTTTTCTCTAGAGAAGTGTACATTCGAAAGACAGGGGACAGACACCGCAGCTTTACACGGCTGTGCTACATTCAGTTTGAACATTTTCCTTTTAACCACTTCATGTGAATGTGCTGAATATGACTGGTGTGCGTGTGGGGGGGGGGGGGGGGTTTAAGACCCAGAGGCTTCCTATAGATACAGCATGCTGTAAATAAAGAAGCCTGGGTGAATCAAAGTGCGCATGTTAAATCTTGAATTATTCATACGCATACATATTCGAGGCATATAACTTTAAAAGCCCGTCTACATGGGGAAACACACGGACTACATGATTGTCGAGTGGAGCACACATTAATGAATGCATTAAAGCCCAGCAAACCAGTTTGCCTTAGTGCAGTTTACATTGACCAATAATCTGCAATCCTTTTTAATCCAATAGTGCAACATTAAACAGCTAGTATGGCATTAGTTTTCAAAGAACTCAAACATGTCCCGACTGTAAGACAACGATAAGAACACCCAAAAGCTCACCATGACTTATACATTCAATCAGACAGAAGGTTAGCCTTCTCTTCGTACCATGAGGAAACAGCTTTTTAAAGCGCACTCAGAATTCATAAATATCAATTGTTGAGAGCCAATTAGCTAGAGACGAGTTTGGTCGAACTTGAAAAGTGAAAGTGGAGTTTCGATCATTAGAGGCGTACTGGTCTGAGCATGTCAGGGCTCCGGCCTAGTGTGGGCGGAAGCCTTGTCTGTGGGGGATGAGGGGGGACACCTGCAGGAAGAGTCTGTTGGACTGGGCACAAGTAGACAGCCTCAAACGGAGCGCGTTTAATTCCTCTTCATGCACTTCAAGATCACAGCAAGAGTGAGCTAGACTATCGAAACAGAGAAAAGAGCTTTCATGCAAGAGATCTAAGTCACAGGTACAACAATGCAAACAACTCAAACTGGAGGTTAAACTAGGGCTCGCGACCGCCTCAGCACCAAGAGATTCTGGACGACAACAGCAGAAGGGGAAGAGGAGGGGGGCGGACAAGCTCTCTACTGGGGGGTGACACCGGCCACAAGGGGGGTGCCCTGCGCGGCCGCCTTTCTTTTTACGCCTCTTCATCCTCAACCCTCAGCTCTGCTGGTTCTGCTGGCGGCTCTTGGCGTAGCTGGTGAAAACAAAATTATAATCGTTGAATTGAGCCAACTGGCGGTCGAGACGCTTGTAGCCCTCCAGTTTCTGGGCAGGAGAAAAGACACTGCGACACTTTGAGCTCTGCAGAGGCAAACGAAGGAAAAAACAAAAAAACTCAGTGACAACTTTAATTAAAATCCATCTGAATGAAAGCAAGCTTTATTTTAAAAACATACCTGATTGACAAAAAGCGTAGTCACAAATTTCCCTGGCTTGAACACCTCCACCACTTTACTGACCAGATCATCGTACGATGTCTGGGAGAGGTTGGTTTCGAAGCTGACGTAGGAGAACTCTGGCTCTGGGGTGATGTGGATAGTCCAGTAAGTTCCCTGGAGAAGACAACCAGCAGAGCCACATTACACAAATGTATAAGCTCGACAGAGGCAGCAGCTCAAAAGAGACTCACGTCAGTCTTCATTCCATTCATTGAGTATCCACAAGGGTTGAACATTGTGGCGTCGATCACAGAACCTTGTATCAGGTCACGAATTCCACTCATCTGCAACAAGAGATGCACACAACTACGTCCACATCAAATTAACCATCAATGACACACCTCCATGTGTGCTCAGCTGTAAACAGCAGCCTGACCACTCTGAACAAACCTCACAATACTGGAACCTCAAATATCAAACAATCTACTTACACGAGTGACATCACTTGCAGAAACACCATCTTTCATATAGAACTGGTCCATAATGGCTGGATCGAGGTCACTCATCAGAACTTCCAGCGTCTGATCCGCAAGCTTGTTCTCCCAGTACTCTGGTAAGTCCAGGGTAAACAGGTACCTTTGTGAGGGGCAGTGAGAGCTTATTCAATAGGCTTGACCTTTTTACCTCAGTCTCATGATTGTACTAGATCTCGTCATTATCTGTGCTAAGATCTAAATGTCATGCAGCAACATTCTGATGTGGCTGGAAGAGACTGAATAAATATTCTAGAAAATGAAAAGGCATAGTTTTATTTATAGAGAAACAGGACCATTCCTACAACATCTTTCACCAGTGGGAAGCACAGTTCAGTACTAATCTCCACAAAAATTATGCATCTGGACAATAAATGAAGTTTCAACCAGTGATTCTTACCAGCAGTCAGAGTTCAAACGTCCCATACAGTAGGCTGCACCATCTGGAAGAAGCAAAGAGAAGACCATATATGTATATTACAGTTAACATGACAATCTCAAATATGGAATTGCATGCATCCTTTATTGGATTCGTAGACCACCAGGCAACCTCTTCAACCTTCTTATTCACAGATGTGCTCGAGGCATTGTACCCTTTCACTTTCTTTAAAATGCATTTAGAGCATATTTGGGAGGGGAAACTGCGACAGACAAAAAAGGAGGGTCGTGCTAAGGTTCTATAGTGTTACATACTTGGGAAAATCTGGCTAAGAAAGTCAACTTCCTCCTGGAAGTTTCGATGAGGGAACTCTTGATGGGTTGGCTTCATAAAGTTCTTGCGGGAGTAGAAGAAATTCTGCAAAAAATAAAACAACATTGTGTGAAAATGTGAGAAAAAAAACAAAAACAGGAATCCGTTAATGGCTACAGAAATGAGGATTTAGTATTTCAGTCTCTGAATATACTCAATGCTGCGTGTCCTACCTCGATGGCATCGAAACCGCAGTACTCCCTGGCGAGTTCCAGCAGAGGCACCAGTGCTTGCAGTAAGAGGGTGGTTCCGCATGTCTTCAAAATGAAACGTCTCTTGGAGACAAACATGCTACTCTCACTGAGGAAGCAAATAATTACAGGAGAAGTGTAACACAATTGTACACAATCTCATTTATTAAACAAGTGATCATCACCACCCACACACTGTTTATCACCATCGGTCCACTGAGTTTACACAATAGTTCCAATTCCGAGATCAGCAACTTTTGTTCTGCTGGACTTTCTCTTCCTGTGCTGCTAAATGTGTCAAGCAAAGTGGCAACTTCCCAAGATTAGGAGTTAATCCTCATTTACAGCACACATTAACATTACACAATATAGTATTGTTATTGTGTCGTCAACTGCACGATAAACGCATTATGAAAGTCTGCAATATTTCACTTTAAGTTACCCTTTAAAAATGTAACAGTCTTATTGGGGCCTTGTGTGTTCAGTTCAATCAAATCTCTCTTTTTTTTTAATTCAACATGCAATTTGTGGTATTTTAGAAGTGTAGTTAAAGCAGCAGAAATTACTTCATCTGTTTATCACAAGCAATAGTTATCACAATATTCAACACTATAAATGCCATATTTTCCTCATATCATGCAGCCTTACGTTATAAACACAAGGAACTCCTGAATAAAAGAACTTTTCAACTTGCCCCACAGAGGTTTTAACACAAAGCGTTGTTAAACATGCTTGTAGGTGAAGTAGGTTTAAAGTAATGATCAAATATTCATGCATTTGTTAATACTACTTGGTTATGTGTAATCTGTAGTATACTGGCTGCAGTCTGTATTTGACAATAATAAATGCAGGTGTTTTGAAATGACTTCCTGGTTGCCATGAGAATTTGTTTTAACTGCCAAATTTGTTTGATTCTTTAAAATCAGCCAAATGCATCTTACAGTTAGTGCTGATAACTGGCCTCACAAACCCATTAGATAGTGTTGAAAGCTGAGTTTCCTTTATATTCCACACTCGTTACATCCCCTGAATATCATTTATAGCATCATGTAATGTATGAGACAGACTGTGCCGTCAATGGAAAGCGGTTTACAGGTGACCGCTGTCTAATCCTGCCTGCCTTCTAATCAGGAGGAAAGCAGGAGACGTTCTGGAAGTAAAGACCAGCACTCACCTGAGTATATAAGCTTCCTGCTTGTCAGACTTTGTCACACTTATGATCAAACAATGCACATTCTCCAAAAGTTTGTCCCACTCAAACCTAAAAACAGAAATGAAAAACAATTAGCACTTTGACATTCATTTAAGAATCTTATTTATTTTAATAAGTAAAGCACACACTCCCGCTACAGGGAGGATTCCGTTTCTGTAAGTTATGTAGCAGACAACACAGCCAGTGCTCTTTAACAGGAGGGCTGCTTCTGCCCCCACTTCAAGTGTGCCTGGGGACCACCCCTGCTTCATCCCCATAAACACCACCACTTGAAATGATAAAGTTAGTTTTTTTTATTATTTAATTAGAAACATCTTGCCACTTCATGTCAATATATTTGCATAACAATCATTGGCAGAAACATACACCCATTTGCTCTGTGCTCTC
This sequence comes from Cottoperca gobio, assembly GCF_900634415.1. Classification (NCBI taxonomy): domain Eukaryota; kingdom Metazoa; phylum Chordata; class Actinopteri; order Perciformes; family Bovichtidae; genus Cottoperca; species Cottoperca gobio. Next base: position 20,333,812 of record NC_041378.1, on the reverse strand, counting down.
TTCATTTGCTAAGAACTCGTCTATCATTCTGATGAAACGCAGACAGACGTCTTCTGGAGATTCTGGGTGACATGTAATCAGTTGGACTAAATCATGAATTTCTCACACAGACGATCATGAATCTGCTGAAACAGCAAAACAGACTGCCCCTTTATTACAGATGACAGAGCTGTTGCAACATGTCGGCTTCCCAGCTTCATACCAGAGGGACAACGTTACTGGAGACCTGGCTCAGCTCCCGTTTCAGTGTGAAATGTACACCACAGGCTATTTCTGGTCGCTCAGCAAGATCAGATTTTCCTCAAAGAAAGATTGGTCTCTAGGAAAGGACCACATTTAAAAAACACCACCCAGACTGTACCACCTCCTTTCCAAACTGTCTCTGGTAACTTAAAGCATCAGACAGATCAAGGTGCCATGACTAATATTCAGCTACATAGCCATGAGGACAGTGAAGGCCACAGGTTAAAGTAGTGTGTACATGTGACAACATTAACTATCCTTCAGCAGCAATTGCTTGACAATCACTAGCAGCCGACTAATGTGCTGTAGAGCACTGAAGGACAGCGGAGGTAATGTGAGCGAGCTCCACATTTGTGAATCAGATGCCCTTGTGGACTTATTTGGACATTGGCAGACATCCAGCGAGCCTGATCCACCAATAGTGTCCCTCTGAGCCGTTAATCTGCCCTCTGGCTGTTATAAAAACAAAACACAATTTTTTAAACCAGGTAAAGAGATGTGCTGCAGGGTGATGACTTCTAAACCAGCAGTTATCATAAATTATTATGTTGACACTGAACACATATAGAGTTGCTTTACTTACACTGCAGAAACCTGTCCTGGACAAACTACCTCATTTAATTCAAAACCAAACCAGTGATATATGGCACCGTAATAATATATTCACTTATAAATGAATTTCACTCCATTTGGCACAATCTCCTCAGTGTTTGAGGCAAAGTAACAAATGGAGGTCAAGTCTTTTTAACCACCACTCTACTAAACCCTTTCCTTTGAATACATAGTGTCTGAGCAAATCACAGCCGGGACACCCTGTAACCAATCAGAGGCGCTGGGAGGAGAGTGGCTACATGTCTGGAAACGTGACCTGAGCAGGGACAACATGAGTCCAACCTACAGCAGGTCTTGGGGCTGCCATGCAGCGAGTGGGCTACACCTTATCAAAAAAGCAAACCGTAAACACTCACTGGTGACGGTGTCTCAGTCATCATGGTGATGTACTTTTTGATGAGAGCATCCGGGACCCGGTCTTCTAGACCACACGAGTCTTAAATTGCAAAGCAGATCCCATTTGGTTGATCAGAAACTAACATTTGAGTGACCTTTGCGTGCGTGTCCTGTCGGCGGCCAGTGTCGCTGCACCCGAGGAAACACGCGGTGACGACGGGCGACCACATGCTTGACATCTCCAGCGAGGCCCCCCCTCGTAGTTTAATGACGCAGGAAGAAAAACAACCTCCCCATTTACAGTTAACTCACAACACAATTGAATCAAAGTCCGTCCGGCTACATTAAAACACGTAGCATAGTATATTTTAGCACTCTGGTGTAATGTAATCAAACGACGTCCCAACACCACTGCGGGGGCAATAAAACGCGTGCGCACTGACGGGGTAAAAAGGATCCAGCCCGTTAAATGTTGGTCCCAGAGTAAGCTGCTAAATAAGGTTTATGAAAGCAGAGCCTCATTCCCATGAAATAGTACTAAGAGTGGGAAGACAGCAGCATACTGGGGGCTGGATACGTTTCTCACAGGAACTAGCTAGAGTTAGCTAACTGTTAGCTATAAACGAGTTGCCAACTTGCTGGCAAGACGGCTCTTTAGCATGATACCATTGAGCCATCGCTCACCATAACTGGTGACGGATCACCATGCTAACATGTTAGCTGCCTTAAATTTACTCGGTGAAGAATGAATGACTCAGCTTTGAAGTCGCTGTTAAAGGGGGAGGTGGCCATTTTCGAGTGACGGTGTTAGCTAGCTCCCTGGTACTGGGCTCTGGTGCTATGCTCTGGTGTGACAATGTGGTTCTCTTCTAGCCAACTGAGCTAACGGAGGATGAATTATTGAGAACAGAGAAGAGATTACCTCTTGAAAACAACATTTTAATCACGTTAAACTCGTTAGATGTCACCAATGGACTGCGGGAATGAAGCCAAGCATGTGGCCGGCGCCTCAGCCAACGTTTCAGACGTATGCTGCTGCTGAGGGCTGACACAAACCTTGGGATGGTACGGAGGTCCCCGGTTCCTTTGCCCTCATCCTGCCGAGAGAACCACACCTCCAACAGCTTCTCGGTCCCCTCGAAGAAATGTGCACCGTTATCTTCCATCATGAGACAACAGACACCCTACAAAAAATATTAAACTTTGGTTGTAACGTGTACAACTTGATTAATCCTTCCTCGATCCGTTATAATTTATTGAGGTACAGTCCTTTAAACAATCCAGGTGTTGATTTTCTTGAGTTACCGTCTTCCCTTTTGCAGAGAATACCGTTAGCGAGTGCTAGCTAATATCGCCGGCCATACTGTGTAGAGCACTGAATAGAGATGGCGCGGTGAATTTATGTGCCTGCTGCACTCACGTCACCTGGCGTTAAGCCAATCAGGTCGCAGGGCTCTGGCTTGTGATATGTGATTGGTTCAGATTCCAATCACTCATTGAAAAAACAGGGGTTTCCTCACGTGACGTTATATATTTTTTACAGCCTCCACGGAGCGTGCAATAGCTACAAACAAATAGTACAAACATAAATACTAAAGACTAAATTACATTTTAGAAGAATATTATAGTTATAAGACAGTAAGCGATGTCTTTGAAAACGAGAGACTTATCGCATAAATTCTATATTTTAGTGCTCCGATATGTTTAGGCACATTTCTATGTAGACTAAGTGCTTCTCTGACGTTATGTTTTGCTTTTGTTCAAACAATGAACTACATTTCTGAATATTGTATTCCTGCCATGTACTGTTGCACGACCGAAGTGCATTCATTTATTGTTTGTACTCCATGTTGACATAAACTAAAACATAAAGTTGTTGTTTTTGTATGTGAAAATAATATTACTACACATAGAATATCATTATATGTCAAATACAATTGCAGTTTTAAGGAAAAATTGAATATGAATGTGACATAATGTGCATTTACTGCTTATTTGACAAAACAAAACTGTATTTTCAGATGAACCTTGATTTATATTTTTCTGTAAAGTTCTAATGTGTTTGTTGTATTACCTTGATAATAATTGGTATGCGTGTTAACGCCATTTAACGTGTAACGTTCAGGGATTATACAAATATTTCTTAATATGTATAAAGACTATAAAGTATACACTTTGAACAAACAACCCTCATGAGTGTCCGTGAGTATGCAAAGTGCAACAAACCGCAGCGAGAAAAGCGGGTTGTAGTTTCCTTTTCTCCGATTGCGAGCCGGCGAAACGTAGTGCCTGCTCTAAAGAACTACCTTTCCCAGCGAGCCCTGTGCGCCAATTAGAAACGCCAAAGAGCCAGTGAACATTAAACGGAGCAGACCAAAATCCCAAACAAGGAAATGGTGGGGGAATAAAACCACCAGATTATTTAATTAATGCATGTAATAATTAATATTTTATTTTATTGTAAATGAAGACGTATTTATGAGATAAAATGGATTACGACTTCAAAACAAAGCTGGCGGCCGAGCGAGAAAGAGTAGAAGATCTGTTCGAATATGAAGGTTGCAAAGTGGGTCGAGGCACCTACGGGCACGTTTATAAAGCTAAACGCAAAAACGGGTAAGATTAAGATAACTGTGGTTACGGTATTGTTTATGCTGACATCAAAGCGCGAGCAGGCTGCATTTCTCTGGACACAGTGGTTGTGTGTTATACGGGGCGTTAGATTTGAACCTCGCCGAAGCGGTAACCCGTGTCTCTCTGTGTTTTTGTTTTCATGTAACGCACTCACTCACTCACCAACCGCCTCCCTCTCCCCCTCCTCCTCCTCCTCTCCCCCACCCCCCAAAACAACACGGTAAAGCAGCGGTGCGACTTATTTTATGAGCAGTGTTGTCTTTACGGTGCTAATGAAGACAGCTTGCCTTAATGTATTTAAACATCGTATCGTCCTTCATCGCGATAGTGACATCCAGCTGCTTCCCCATGTGTAACAATGCACTGCCAAACTTTTTTTTACACTCACAGTCTAATGTAATCTGTTTGCTATTCTATGTTATGTCTTCACATTGTCACTGTCAGGCATGTGACGGTGCACGTGTGAGTACAATGTACATATCAGCAACAGGAAGATGGACAGACATGCTCTCACATTTCTGTTCTACTGTGCCAGCAGTGTCTTATCTGTTGCTGCATGAGGCTACAGTTGACACATTACCAGTGTACAATAATACTTGACTAAAGTTATATTTTAATAGTGAAATATGCTTAGAGTGCTAAAAGTTAGGTTGATCACTCTGACCTGACGGCTTGGAAAGTAAATGGAATGCAAGCATGTCCTAGCAGGGGATGGTGCAAGAGGAGGTGCTTTGTTTTCTTCCTTTCATAATTTAAAATGGCTGCTGTCAACCAAAGTAAGACCTCGGAAGTAGTGATGCCTTGATCCCACATTCTAGATTGGTTTTATTGCCTGTAATGACCTTATCACAGGGTTTAGCCCAATCCAAGACTACTGTCATATCATTGTAATAATACAATTTTATAAATCTAGAATGATATCAATAAAATGTGCACTAAGTTTACCAGACTGTCACAGGGTTCAGGTATGAGCCAGATGTGATTGAAGAGGTTATGTGTAGTTACAGTTACCTTACATATTATCCCATATTACCTTACACAATATAGTATATTGTGTAAGGTAACATTAAAGATCAGTACTCAGTATCAGCCAATAGCCTGAGTTGAACAGGAGAGATAACGTGGGATTGGTACAGCCATAAATTAGTCATTTGCATTTGTCATATCTTTGGCGTTATACAGTTAGCAACATAACTCTGTCTCGGAGAAGCCTTTCCTCTTCTCATCATTGACTCACTGAGTTGTACAGCTGAGGCAAGGCTGCAGGCAGTCTTATCATATTCCCCTCTACAACATTGGGATGGAATGTGAGGGGATGTGAGGTCAAAAGGTGAGCACAGGCGGGTCATTTCTGCAGCAGTAATACCTGAGAACTGTGTTTAATGCTGTGAGGTAATAACATCCTGAAGGTGAGTATTATAGATTATAGATGCAGTGTATGTAGCATATATAAGGGCTTACTTTAAAGAAAATGAACAAAGTAAAGAAGAAATATAGTGAGATGGCTAAAATATCAAAGTTGTGATTTTGGTGGATAATCTTGTCAATCATTTTTACTTCCACTCATTATTGTTTCATGCAGACTTCTTTTAAATGTACCTTCAGCTATACTTTCCTCGGAAGAAAGTGAAGTAGCTAATAGCTGTAGCAGTGCTTTACGCCTTCACGCTTTGCATGCAGAAAACTCAAATTATTCATTTATGATCGGAATAGCCCAGTGCATTGATATGGTAGTATATCACGTGTCTTATAATAATAATAATAATAATAATAATAATAATAATAATAATAATAATAATAAGCTTTATTTGTATAGCACCTTTCATACAAGAATTGCAGCCCAAAGTGCTTCACAGCAAAAACATAACAATTAGTACAAGGACAGAATAAGAGCATTTACAGTACAATAATCACAGTCACAGTCACAGTGTTGATGTAAATGAGTGTGAAGTAGCATTCAAATTAGTATAAAAATAGCAGAATTAAAATAGTATAAAATAGCATTGGAGATCATGCATAGCTTCCGTATCTGTGCCGTACTTAACGACCCTCCTGCCGGGAAATCACATTCATCACACCATTTTTATAAATGTTTTAAACTATCAGAGCCATATTTTGAAAGCATGAGATCAACAATGGGCCCCTGTGGCCTTTCAACTGGTTTACTCCCTTTGCTACACATTCTTGGTAGTCTTAAATCTATCGGTTAAAGCCAGTTTTTCTCCAATAATATTTTTTCAAACACATTTATCAGAGAAACTTCCTCTTGTTCCTGTGGTAACTCAGTCTATTTGATCTCAGATTTTTCAAGAATACACACTCTGAAATGTATCGAAGTTACCTTTACACATTCAAAGTTAAACCAGTTATAGCAAAAATGAACAGTACAGAATGAAATCATTTAAATTAGTTTAAAGCGGCATTAAAAAATGCACCATTAAAAGGCTAAAATAAAAAGATATAAAATATCACCATTAAAAGGCTAATAGTAAAAAGATAGCAGCTTTAATAAAACCATTTAAATGAGTTTAAAGTAGCATAAAGCATTAAAGATTGTATACAATATCACCATTAAAAGGCTAAAGTGAAGAGATATGTTTTTAGTTTACTTTTGAAGATATTGAGCGAGCTTGCCTCCCTAATGTCTGCAGGTAAAGTGTTCCATAGCTTTGGTGCATAATTGCAAAAGGCTACATCTCCAATTTTCTTTTGGATGTTTCTGGGAACATTTAATAAACCAGTAGTGGATGATCGTAATGTTCTTGGGGGCACATAGTTTATTAGAGAGTTGGCAGTGTAACTTGGTGGCGGTTCCGTTTAGGGCTTTGTATACAAGAAGGAGGACCTTAAAATTAATTCTAAAAGTTACTGGAAGCCTGTATAGAGCAGCTAACACTGGACTGATGTGGTCTCTCCTCTTGGTTCTAGTCAGCAGCCTCACTGCAGCGTTTTGGATGAGCTGAAGTCTCTCCGTTGTTTTTTTTGTGAGGCCGGTAAAGAGTGCATTACAGTAATCGAGTCGGCTTGAGATAAAAGCATGGATTCGTTTTTCAGCATCCTTTTGATTTATAAATTGTCTGATTTGAGCTATATTTCTAAGGTGGAAGAAGGATGTTTTTGTCACCGTGTTTATGTGGGAGTCAAAGCTTAGATCTGAGTCTATGACCAAGACTTGTAACTTCAGGTTTAATCAAAGGAGTAAGTTTCCCCATGTTATTCAGCATCATCTCTCTTTTTGTTACAGGACCTACTAGTAGGATTTCAGTGTTCTCATTTAATTTTAAGAAATTATTGCTCATCCATTTATTTATTGCTGACAGCCTTATGATGTCTTAAGGTACAACTAATAACATTAACGCTGGAGTGCCGCCATCATTTTATTAATTACACTTGTGCTTTTCCTGCCACGACAAGTCAAAAAGTCTGCTGTGAAAAAGGTTGTTACCAGTAGAGATGCGATAGAACCAGGTGATAAATATATGCACCAGTGTGTGCATCTCTGCTGCAGACATGAGTGCGCTATCTTCAACCTACTGCGCTATCATTTGATCACTTTAATCAGGAGAATTGTCGTCATCTGAAAAAAAACATGACATGCTGTATGAAGATGCTATCTTTTGTTTTTAAGTGTAAGTGTTGGAAGCAATAAGTATGTTCAAAACGCCTCCCAAGAGTCTCTCAGTGGGTCTTGATACATTAATGGGAGAAGATACCAGCATCAAATCAGTTTTAATGTTTGGACGACAATAATACACAAAGTGCTGGGTTGTCTGTTCTGGTCCAAAGTAAACTTTGTTCAGACATTTGCAGTGCTGCTTGTCTCTGGTGGTTTTCTAAGCATAGGTTTGCATACTGCACACCAAGTGTCACCAGTGCATCCGCAGACCACAGTGTTCCAAACTTTAAAAGAGAGACGTGACAGGACTGCGTCCAAAGCACACTGACTTCATCAGAGGCCTGTGCTGGTGCTGCTGATGTTCTTTTGAGATGTGTTACAGACCTGGAACAATTGGACAGAACTCTTTTGATAGTCAATGAACTGTTGAAGTAATTTTTCATGAAAAACTGCTGAACATTCTCTGGCTCCAGACTCCAGAATGTGAGAATATGCTCCTTTTTTTGGTTTTATATTATATGAAACAAAACATCTTTTGGATTTAGACTGTCGGTTCAACGAAACAGGCAATCTAAAGAGATCTCTTCTGGCTTTAAGAAATTATAATTATAATTATTTTCTAACACTTTAAAGACCAAACAATGAGTTGATAAGTGGAGAAAGTAATTGGCAGATTAATTACAAATACAACGTTTTACTCAAGACGTGAGCTGACACAGCCGTCAGACACTTTTCAAACTGTCAGCAGGCTATTTACCTGTGGCAAAATGTAAAATGCCCATCGAATTACCTGGAGGAATATGTGTTGGAGTGGCTTTTCTTACCATTTGTGGGATAATTATTTTACTATGTGAATTTGACTACATTCATTTAAGGACATTTTGATTAAATGTTATACATTTTTTGAGCATCTCTGCAGCCCACTTAGTATTTGGATGTGTGTCTGAGAGCTCCAGCTAATCTATGACCATCTCCACTGCAAATTAGGCTGAAGTGTGTTGGATTCTAGCACCACAGGGACCTGCTCACTGAAGTTGTTATTGGATGCCGTCTACAGATTGTGTTCATTTGAATCATGAGTCTTTGCACTGTTTTAAATATAAATAGTTTTCTCCAGCCCTTGTTTCTCCACTGCTCTCAACTCATCTTTTATTTCATATTTCAAATAATCAATATCTGTCCACTGAGCATGCCTGCTGTCTCACATTTCACTTATTAACTGGGTTTCATGCACAAATGTGATTCACAAGGGCAAATGACTATCCTGCATGGAGATAGTAAAAACAAAGTCCAGCCTGAATATCTGTCTCAGCATCATTACATTACAGGTCATTTAGCAGACTTATCCCATTATCTGATCCAGAACAACTTACAGTGAACTAACTACAGGGACAGTCTCCCTGAGCAAGTACCTTGCTTAGGGGTACAATGGTGGCAGCCCTGGTATTGAACTCACAATCTTCCAGATGTTCTGTTTGGAAGGCGTACCACTAGACCACTAGACCATCACCACCAAGACTGTCAAGGGTGAAATTCATGCAGAGCGGGGATCCAGGCAACAACAGAGCACTTAAGGTTGATTTTGAAAAGGCTGCTGATAAAGAAAAGCTGTGCCATCTTATAACGTTGCTCCCTTCTTCTCCTCTCATATCTACAGGAAAGATGAGAAGGAGTACGCACTGAAACAAATAGAAGGCACTGGAATATCGATGTCTGCCTGCAGGGAAATCGCTGTAAGTTACTTGTTTTCCAGTGTGTTTGTTTCTGAGGTCTTAGATCACTGTTTCATTTCAAAGGATAAGTGCAACACTTTGTGGAATATTCTACTTTTATCTCTTTTGAGATTGAGATGAGCAGATCATTTTATTTCATGTCTGTGTGTTAAGTCCAGAGCTGGTGGTTAGCCTAGCTAAAGGTCATATTGGCCTTAGGTCAATGGCAATTTTGCGGTGTGTCCCGCACTGTTGGTCCTTCTCAGCCCTGCCGACAGTCTCCACAGCAGATTCAGCATGTTCAATCGGCGGTGGAGACTGTCGGCGAAAGAAATCACTCAGGTTGGCTGTTCAGCTTCAGTGAATCAGTGCACGAGAAGAGAAATGGACATGAGGAAAACAAACAAATGACTAAAGTGAAGAGGGCGCACACAGAGGCTCTTTTCATGTTTCATCTTCATCTCATCTGGACCTTTAGTCTAAAAACAGGCTAAAGACAGCTGGTCTGGTCCTGCCCAAGGTGAAAATGTTTGCCTAAAGCTCATCAATAAACACGCTGTGTCTTATTTATGCCATACTAATCCATACACAGGCAAAATGTAAAAGTGACAAATTGCAGTTTTGTTCTTGTTGTTTGTTTCCAGCACATAACTTAATCTCAAACCACAAATGGTTGTTTTTACATTTCTGTTTGTGCACAGGTTAGACAAACAAGAACAATTGTTTAAATAAGACCATTTCAGGGGCGTAGGGTAGCTCAACCGGTAGCACAGGCGTCCCACATACAAAGGCCACTGCTTCGAGTCCGACCTGTGGCCATTTGCTGTATGTTGTTCCCCTTCTCTCTCTCCCCCTTTCACAATCTGTACTTCACTATCATAAAGGCATGAAAAGCCTGAAAATATAACTTAAAAAAAAATATAAGACCATTTTACAGGTGTTTGTAGATGTATTTCACAGCTGTGGAAAGGGGCTAGCAGTTTCCCAATGCATCCAGTCTTTATGCTAAGCTAGGCTATCAATTCCATACTCATACAGTGAGAAGCATATAAGAAATGTTTTTGCAAAACAAAACAAAATGTGAACTGTAACTTTTGAAGATGTACGGTTTGTAGTGTGATGACCCCTGTTGAAATGATGCACAAGATATCCACACATTTACTGTGTGAACCCTTTCACTGATGTTCACTTTAGTAGTGAGAAGAAAATACATGCTGGTTTGATTTGTAACCCAACTATCAGGAAAGCATTACAGTTAGAGAATGTAGCTCTCACTTGGGTGGTATGTGGTATCTTTAATAGGACTCTTCTTTCATTTATATTTGTTTCATTGCCAGTACTGCATAAAGGAATCTTGAACGTTTTACGCTCCAGTGACTGACCATAGTGGACCTGTAGATCAAGATGCTCGTGCTATAATTGAATTAAGCATTAAGCTGGCGAATAAACAAAGAGACCACTTTAGCTTTACACTTACTGTAAATGTACCTCTCTCTATAGCCTGCGTGTGATGTGGAGGTGCAGCTTTTAGAATGAACACATACACACAAGAAGAAGACATAATGATAAGGAAATCTTTCTTTTTGTATTGCTTCATGTGGCTTGATTCTTTTAAAGAAAACAAATACTACATATTGGAAAACTTACTAAGTTCTTACGAAATGTTGTTCCTGATGCAGTTTGAGTTTAGAAATAAAATCTGTGTCATTTATGCATCAGGGTGCCAAATGTAAGGTGAACTATATAGCTCACAATCCGGTTTTAGTTTAAACAGAGTCTCTGCCGCCTTTATAGAAAAAGAACCTTTGAGACATTCATCAGTCAACAAAGCATCTTTTATATAAAAGTCACAACAGCAACCCTACCAGGTCGCAGAACAAGTCAACACGGCACGTAAAGGCTGCTGGCTGCAGCACAAGTTCAAATATGATAAGAGCATGAAAGTCCGGCCAGAAGCATACAAACAATGAGTTTTCAGTTGTATGAATGTAAACAGAACTTTGTTAGTTTACAAAAAACTCCACAGGGCACTTAAATACTTCTGGTAGTGGTACCAAATATTGCTTGAGCATTGCGGCTTTTTCCATAACTGCCTATGGGGAGGCTAGGGGGAATATGGTGCAAACACTGTCAGTGACACTGGGCAAACACTCCCAGGAATACTGAGCAAACTTGCTGTAATTATGTATGTTGTTACTTATAGGAGTATTTTCATGACCGCAAGCTGCAGATGAACATTTCACCCTGAGTTGTACATTCAACAAATGTTACATATTCACAGTTTCTCTTTTTGCTAGCAATAAGCAACTTTTTTTTATTTTTTTAACTCATGTGTGTGTGTGGATGTAGTGGGTGGTGGGGGAGAGCTTTTTTGGATGAGCTTCAAGCAGCAAACTGCTGATTTTGAATGTTCACAAGCCTGTTTTGTTTCAAACCCCAAGTCTGCAAGCGGATTTCCTCCAGAGTAAACCAATGGCTGTCTTAAAAACCCATTCCAAAATCCCCCAAAACACAATGGTATGCCTTGGAAATGATCGCAGTAATGTAAAGTATATAGAACGGATGGATGGGCATAGGCATGTAAAGACTCATTCCTGAAACAGCAGCATTACAGCCAACCAGTAGAAAAGAGGACAAAGGTCAGAGACAGCACACATCACACACCATATAGCGAGTACACATGTCCCCCTCACTGTTTATTCTCTCAAGCAGAAAACTAGATGAAGTATTATGTTGTTCTCTTGTTCTCTTGTTCTCTTGTTCTACTTGTCTGACCACAGTATCAGATCAACATATGCAGTAGATGTGTATGTGTGTGTGTGTGTGTGTGTGTGTGTGTGTGTGTGTGTGTGTGTGTGTGTGTGTGTGTGTGTGTGTGTGTGTGTGTGTGAACCCTTTTAATGTAACATAGAGGTATTGTCACACAAGAGGTTGGGAGAAGATATCCGACTCAACAATCAGCTGGAGTACAGCAGTAATCAGAAAGCATATGAGGCTGCAGAGAACTGAAGTACTTACATTTATTTATAGTGTCATCTCATATGCCTAAATACACTTCAAGAGAAAAGCAGACTTATTAAACAGAAAGTAAAGTAACTAGAATGGCACTCGGCCAAGGCCAATGGTGCATTCACGTGTTCCTTGGATGGTCCCATTTCCCCAGTCTGACTTCGGTGTGTGGAAACAACATGGACACTACAAGCAGGATGTGTTGTATTTCATTTGCATTTTCTTTGATATCTGCTTCCCAGTTGCTGTTCCGACTTGACATCAAATGAATTTTCCCAGTTACCGATTACTCCGACCCCACATTTATGCAGCGCAACAATTATGTTTCACTTTTATTATTATTGCCACATAGGGCGCAATGAAATGAAAATGTGTGTCTCCACCCTGTGATTCAGATCCGCTCCAAAAAGTATTGGGTTCTTCCTCAGCCCATGCTACACCCTTTCACCAAGTTTCATGAAAATCAGAACAGTAGTTTTTCTGTAGTCCTGCTGACAGACAAACTGCAGTAAAAACATACCCTCCTTGGCAGTGATAATAATTTAATAACAATAAATGAAACATCATAAACACCATTGACCTGTCTCTCAAATTAGCTATGGCACCTTGTTTCACAGTTGGAGAAAGCTTTTGCTAGTGTGGTAACCTGCATTCAAACAAAGACTGCTCAAACGTCATTGGTCAATACTACACAGACTACAAATGGTAACCAAAACACTTCCGATACCAAAATCTTATCCTTGTTTATTTGTTCAGTCCTGTAATGGCTACAAAATATCAGCCCGATAATAGCCTGACCCAACAGATGTAGAGCGTCAGGAACAAAAATGGGTATCGGGCAAAACAGTTGATCGTTTTATCCCGTCTATTGTATCACAGTGGACGACCTACGCTGCATCTGGGACGCCTCATGTGTATCAGAATATTTTGAGAACGACGTGTTCCATGACGTGGAGCAATTGCAGCACAGAGTGAAAGAGAAATTATGTTGTTGCTGCTGCTGCTGCAGGGGGGACTTCGAAACAGAGGAAAGGTCACATTTTTTCCTTTTTTTATGCACAGCTTCGGACGCAATTGTTTGTTTACATTCTTGTTCCTGAAAGTCAGCTGTTTAAACAGATATTTTCTTTAACTTTGCTCCACCGGTTGCTTTGTTTTGCCACTCACATGGGGATGGTGAGGTTTGATATGTGACAGCAGTGCTCACCCTCCGTGCTCTGCCTCCTGAATGTGCTGGTGATGTGTTTGCATGCAGTTAGCTTACATGCAGAACCATTAAGGGTTCATTTTCTTCCCTCAGAGGAACCTGCTAAATACTGCATACAGCAAACATGAGGCCTTCATTTTGTTTTCAAGAAGTTCTTTTTTTTGACACAGTGAATGTTTTCACTGCCGCATTATTGGCTTAACAACATGAGCTGTATTGCAAGCGATCAGACAGGTTTTTAAGTCTACAGGTTATGGACACATGTTAGTATAGTTAGTATATTACTCTACCTCTGGCATGTAAGCATCTCTCAAAATTAAAGATTTACATTGAAATGGACAATTTCATGTGTGGTCACTTCAGTTAATTTTTGTTTTCACTTCCATTTGATAGATAATTGTCTAAAATCCACTTTGCATAGGATAAAAAGATGTGTGCTGACATGATTTGACTGACCCGTGTCACTGTGTTGGTCTGAACGATTATAATCTTTATTTAAAGGTCATTTTGGTAAATATATGTTCAACATGTAGCAGGTTCTACAGGAGATCCTGAACATATCCCTTTATATCCTCTATATTACAATGTTACCTGACAGATGATGAGTCCGACCTCATAGGCATACGCATAGGCAGTTGATCATACAAAGCATGCAGGGATAATCCAGGAGCAGAGTCGGGTCACAGAAACAGATTCGGTACACAGGTAGATACTCAGCGTAGCAGCACTGCCCCGAGGGCAGAAGACTCTCACATATCTTTCTGTGTACAGTGAGTCACTACAGGTGTTGTCCCTTTCATTCACCTTGAGTATAGCCTGGCAGCATTACAGAGTTCTAACTCAGTATCCTGCTACTAAACTCAGACTGTTGATCAAATCAAATCAAATCAAATCAAATTTATTTGTATAGCCCAATATCACAAATTATACATTTGTCTCAGTGTGCTTTACAGACTGTACAGGTTACGACACCCTCAGTCCTTAGACCCTCGCATCGCACAAGGAAAAACCTCCTAAAAGAAACCCCATAATTAAAGGGGGAAAAATGGAAGAAACCTCAGGGAGAGCAACTGAGGAGGGATCCCTCTCCCAGGACGGACAGACGTGCAATAGATGTTGTGTGTACAGGATAAACAACATAGTACAAATACAACATTTGACAGAAATTATGTTGTGTTGGAAAAAAAAGAGAAAGTATGGATGAATGTTGATGAGCTTTGAAAGAACAATCGTCCCTTTCTAAAGCCTCGGATGTTGGAAAATACTTTTGGTATCTGCTCTGCAGGGAAACATAACATAAGATGAGATGTATTTGGTCGTTATCAGTATCAGAATCAGAAATCCTTCATTAGTCCCACAACGGGGAAGTGTACCTTGTTACAGCAAAAGAACAAGAAAGTAAAGTGGCGAATACACAATAATTAAATAGAATAAAATAGAGTAAAAGTACAAAGTGGTTGATAAAAGTTGAATATTGCACATGGCATTCCTTTCCAGATGAAACAAATCAGACCATGACAGTCTCTCCTGGGGCAAGCAGGCAGAGGCACTGCTGGGGCCTTTTTGCTTTTTTGAAACAGTGAATACTAACAAATAATCATTATCTACTGATATCTGCTACTACCCCTGTACCGTAGTGGACAGAAACACTTCTTAGAAAGATGGATTGGAGAGATCTGCCCTGAGAAAATTAATTGTCTGGCCGAGGCTGGTGGAACACTGGCTGGAGAACAGGAATGGGACACGGCTCTGTGTATCAAGACATTACAGCGCTGTGAAAATGTGTGTGTGTTTGGTTGTCATTCTGCAATGTTCTTTTGCATATGCTGCATAGAGCAAACAATAGGCAAAAACGCAAGGTGCATGTTGTTTCAGACAGTGAAATACAATCCAGAAGTGTTCATTGTTAATGACATGAGTCCTTGGGTCTTGAGCTTTGTAATACAATATATTGCACCTATGCCAAGTTTCAAAACAATCTCCCAACAAAAAGTGCAGCAAATGTCTATATTTTATATATTAGAAAAACAACATGTTTTTAGTAATGTCAGTTTACCAAATCATTGGCAATACTCCAGGTTTTACAGTGAATATCTATTACTGGCATTACATTAAAATGAAATTAATGTGGTGCACATGCTGGATTGGGTTTGAGATTGAGAGAAAGATGATTGCAGTTGTCTGTTTTAGTGGGGATAAAAGTGTGTGCTATTTATTTCCACGTCTGCTTTCGGATCACATCTCTTTGCAGCAGTTGCAGAGAATGGCTTTTGGACTACACTGTCAGTTAGGGCTTGTTAGGAAAGTGAGTACAGTCATGGATTTAACAGTAACTCCCTCCAAAACATATGCACATACAGCTCCAACTGAGGAATGCAGCCACCATTTTTTCCCAGCAGAGCATGCCTCACATCGCTTGTCTCCTGAACATTACAACCACCAGAAATTGGTTTTGCTCAAAAATTCTTCTAGACTTGCCCAGCAGAACAAAGGAGTCTTTGTGCCTCTCAAACCACCTCCTCGCTTCATTTAGCAAACTGTGCAGTTCAGCTACTGGCATGCCACATGCAGTGGAGTTGAGGCGGGAAGGGTGGAGAGAGGCTGGTTTTGCAGCATAAAATGGCCAGGGTCTTTTATGATTTGTCCATTAGTATACCCCTTAAAGAAATATAAAGAATGAATAAAGAAAATCAACGCAGGTAAACGTTATAGATCCATTTCATCAAGTCACAGAGTTTGTTATCCAGGCAAACATGCTTTTCATTTTACTTCAAATCAAATCAAATTTATTTGTATAGCCCAATATCACAAATTATACATTTGTCTCAGTGTGCTTTACAGACTGTACAGGTTACGACATCCTCTGTCCTTAGACCCTCGCATCGCACAAGGAAAAACTTCCTAAAAGAAACCCCAAAATTAAAGGGGAAAAAATGGAAGAAACCTCAGGGAGAGCAACTGATCCCTCTCCCAGGACGGACAGACGTGCAATAGATGTCGTGTGTACAGGATAAACAACATAGTACAAATACAACATTTGACAGAAATTATGTTGTGTTGGAAAAAAAGAAATAGAAAGTTTGGATGAATCCAAGAAAGTTTGGATGAATCCAGGAAAATGTCAATAAGGCTTCCCGGTGTCCAGCAGGACCAGGTCAGCAGGCTTGAGGTGCAGTGTGATGCAGTTTGAGGGAGGACTGCATCAAATAAAATGGAAAACTAGTAAGTGATGATATGACAGCTATTTGAAATTGTTGCAGTGTTGCCTCTGCTTCAGGGTTAATCTATCCAGTTTCATTAAATAAATATCACACATTTGTTACCACAAAAGCCTCCACCGCTTCTGAGGAGAGTGAATAGTTTACTTTCTATTTTGAGTGTTGAGCTCAGCTAAGGATCAAAAATAACTTCAGGTCTCAGAAAGAAAATAGGAAATCAATGTCTGAAGTAGGAGTAAACTAGGCAGGTGGAGCTGAAGTAGCTGCACAAAGAAAAGAAGACTTTACTGATCCAGCTGATTATATTTGTTTTTTTGATCATCTTCCTTCACATGGAGGTCAGAAGCCCCTGAATATATTTTTCCTTTTTTATTACTCATCATGCCCCCTTATTCTTTTCTGGACCATCCAGGCATCTTTCAGATAGCACAACATGGCCAGCAGGTTGCATAATATGCAGTTAAACCTATGTGATAGAAGCTTTCTGTAACGGTACGATCAAGACAGGAGGGTGGGACTCAATAGCACGACTCAGAGGCAGATCAATGTAAATGCAAATAGTCTTTACTGAAACTTTGCAGTTGCTATGGTACACGCATAGGCAGTTGATCATACAAAGCATGCAGGGATAATCCAGGAGCAGAGTCGGGTCACAGAAACAGGTTCGGTACACAGGTAGATACTCAGCGTAGCAGCACTGCAGACAAGGATCAGGCAAAGACAGAATCAGGTCACGGAAATAGGGTCGAGGAAGCCAGGGAATCAAACACTTGGGAAACAGGAAGACGATACTAACGCTGGAACTCTTGACATTAAAGTACAAAGACGAACTGGCAACGAGAGACAAACAAAACACAGACTATATACACCAAGAAGTGAGAGGGAACAACGAGGCACAGGTGAGGACACTAACAAACAGATTGGGAACACCTGGGGTTAGGAAGTAGAAACAACAGAGAACAGGTGATTAACAAAATAAAACAGTAAGTACAAACATAACATAAAACAACTAACGAACAGGCCGAGACCTAATACTTTCTGTGTTTGGTTAATGCTCAGGTAACTTTGGTAAATCCTCCGCTAGCCGGTTGTAGGAGGGCAGCTGGCCTGTGTAGGTTAAATTCATCATCAGGGTGGAGCTTATAGATGGAGGGAGTCCAAGTAGGGTGAAAAACAGGAGCACCGGGTTGTTGGCTGTAGTGTGTAGTTCAGACTGTGTGTATGAGAAGGTTTTTATCAGAGACATGCTAGTCTGTATTTTAGTTTTCAATCATTTTAAATCCAGTGTTATGAGGCCGCTATAATGTGGTATTTATAGATAGAGAGATCATGTCTGTACAGTTTTTTAATTATATCACCAGCATTTCCCTATGAAACAGTAATAAGGAGGCTACTGTTCGGTAGCTTGTCTTCTTGTATGAAACAAACCAAAACAACACCCAAAACACGACTTAGTTAATGTTAATGTCATCACTTCATGAAAACCACATTCAAGGATCCCCTCAATAATACTGTAATAAGTTGGTCTCTCGCCATGCTAAACACAGATAAACGAATGTCTGTCGCAAACACGTTCAAATCATCTTCAATAATCAATTCCAACTGAAATGGACAGTTTTGAAAATAAAAACTGTGCGATTAGAAAACATAGTAGTAGCTGGGACTAGATTTATAAACCTGCCAGCAGATTAGTGTCATGATCTTGGTTTTGTACTTCCTGTTTTATTTTGAAAAGGTTCACTCCCGCTTGTGTCATGTCTTGTTTTACTTCCTGTCCTTGTGTTTTCCCCTCCACCTTTTGTTGTTGATTAGATCCTCCTGTGTCTATTCACCCTGCCATTGTGTCTTTGCCCTTCTCCCCCAGCTGTATCTCGTTCCCTTGATAAGTGTTTGTGTGTGTATACAGTTCTGGTCACCATTATTATAATCAGAATATTTTAATAGGATGTCCAAAGTAATTCAACAACAAAACATTATTTTTCAACTTGTAGTAATTTAAAAGAAGAAATAGAAAATATCACCTGGACAGTAATAAAGGCACCCTTCCTTAATATTTGGTTGCACACCCTTTGGCAACGATGACTGCCTCCAAACGTTATTCTACATGATGTATTTAAATTTCATGGGTGCCAATAATGGTGACCAGAACTGTATATATCCCTATCTGTCCCATTGTTCCTTGTTGGTTTGTCATCAATGTTACCTGGTGCATTTTGTCCTACGGCTCCTCGTGCTTCCTCGTACCTTCCTCGTGCCTTTCCTGGTTTCTGTTTTCAGTTGACTTTTTAGTTTGACATTCCTGGGTTCTGGCCCTGGTAGGTCCTCGGAGTCTCCAGAGGACTTTCTGGCTTCGGAGCAAGGGATTCAGACGGTGGCACATCAACTGTCACACCCCAGCTACTGCTACTGTTCCGGACCCTGCCGCCGAGCCGCGGCAGTCCCCAGCTGTTCCTGCTCCTGTTCCGGACCCTGCCGCCGGTACACGGCAGTCCCCGGTCCCTGCTGCAGACCCCCGGCAGTTTCCAGTTCCTATTTCTCCTGTCGAGCTGCGGCAACCCCTTTCCTCTCCTGTCGAGCTGCGGCAACCCCTTGCCTCTCCTGTCGAGCTGCGGAAACCCCTTGCCTCTCCCGTTCCTGATCCTGCCGCGGCAGACCCAAGGCCCCAGCTCGTCCCCAGACTCTCGTCGAGTTCCTCCTGACTCTCGAGACCCAGCTCTCCCCCAGACTCCCGTCGCGTTTCCCCTGACTCTCGAGACCCCAGTGTTCCCCCTGACTCTCGAGACCCCATTGACTCCTGCCCGGCCTCCAGAGCGGCGGTCTCCTGCCCGTGCCTCCTGCCCGTGCCTCCTGTCCGGTTCTGCACTTGGGTCCACCCCTTTACACCACATCATAACAATTAGTTAGTGGCAGTGCTAGCTTTGTTACCCGTACACTGAATGTACACTTAAGATGATAATTTTACCGTGGGGTTTTTTTTAACCCTGTCTGACGTGAATCATCATTTGATGATTGGATGACAAGATTCTGTCAAAAGTTTGAAAGTTAAGCATACGCATTTTTCTTTTTCTAAATTCATGTCTCTACTTTTCATCAAGGGGCCCAGAAATGATCTAGTGGTTAACTTATTATTGTGGAAGTCAATGCACCCACCTGCTTCTGTTCCACATCTGTTCTCTCCTTTAAGTTTGACCTTCCTGAATTGAAATATTGTTCATAAATGTCATTATTCCCATGAAACAAGTCTTGTTTTCACTGCTCACAAAGGCTTTTGTTTAGTTAAATGTCCTGACCTCGTAAATATTCCCTTTCTTCCTCTCTGCCATAGCGGAACTTGTGGGCACATACAGTACAAATCCTTATTTTGTTTTCCATGTGAAGATAAGTGTGCAGTCACTCCCTCTGTAATAATGGTCTGTAACACAGTGCTTTCACCTCAGAGGTAGAAACGTAAAGTTACAGTACTGCTTTGAGATGATAGGGCAGCCTGTTTCCTGGCCTGCATCAGCCATACTGATCTCTGTGCAAACATGTCTTAGTTGTATTTGTCCAACTAGTTTCTAGGGATCCAATGAGTGCTGATGTCTTGCTGTCAGGTAAATGGAAGACTTCATTGTTTTCCGTCTTTGTTTGATTAAGTCTCATCTAACACAATAAAATCCAGTAAACCGTACAGAATATATGCATTAGTAAAAGTGCTCCAGCTGTTGTTGCAGTGAAATAAATGTACCTGCAGACAATGTGTTTCTGACCTGACGCATCATTGTATTCAT
This sequence comes from Cottoperca gobio, assembly GCF_900634415.1. Classification (NCBI taxonomy): domain Eukaryota; kingdom Metazoa; phylum Chordata; class Actinopteri; order Perciformes; family Bovichtidae; genus Cottoperca; species Cottoperca gobio. Next base: position 20,313,455 of record NC_041378.1, on the reverse strand, counting down.
TCTGATGGATCCTGCACTGATCCTGGTCGTCCAGCAACGACAGCCTAGTCAGCAGTATTTGTCTGTTAATAACACCAAATGGCTGCTGCTGCTGTGTTATTGGACATCACTTTGTGCCTTCTGGAGGGAGAAGGCTTGGACAGAGCTGCAGTGGCAGGCAGAGCCCTGCACAGAGCAGCCTGCAGAGGCCATTAATCAGGAGGTTCCTGGGCGGGGCGACAAAACCTCCCCCTTCTACCAGCCTGTGTGCTGTGAAGACCATTCTGAACCCTATCATGTAACCTACACAGGTTATTTTGTGTTGTTCCTCAGAGCTGAAGTCCTCTTCAAGTGTTCATTTTGGAATCTGATTTAGATTTAGTTTAGTATTAGTTTTAGTCCACCACCCTCTGCACAGCACATTCACCAGGCAGAGGGACTTATTCAGCGGCAGACTGCTGTCCCTGTCCTGCTCCACAGACAGGCTCAAGAACTATTTTGTTCCCCTGGCCATAAGACTGTACAACTCCTCTCGATGATGGCAGGGGGAAGCAAACCAAAAACAACCTGAGAAGTGCATTTAACCCGGGACTTAAAGCATTATGACACTTTAGCCTTAATTTTTAGTTTTGGACTTAAGAATTTCCCTCGGGATCTATCTATCTATCTAGTCGCATTTTAGTCATTTAATTAGTCTAGGTTTAAGTCAATACAATAAAGTTTTCGTAAGTGGAATGTTGTTTTCATTTTTAAAACTTTAATGTCTTCTAAAGCAGTGGTTTTCAGGCCCCTTCCTTAACACCAGCCATGTTCCTAAAGTGTTCATTTGAATGGATTATGAACTGTCTTATTTAAAACTATTAATCAGAAGCAAGACATTGTCAATGTTTCAGCTTGCTCTTTTTTCCAAGGCATGTTAATGACAGTAAAGGAGGAAGTTGTGGGGATGGTGACATGCTTGATTTGTGGCCTCTGCTACATAATAACAGCCACATTGGTTTCTACAAGATGTGTCTTTGGTTTCAGCTCTCTAACAGTAAAGGTAACATCACATGGGACTGAAAACCATCTTTGCCTGATGTCTTCATTCTCATCCCAGGCGCAGGTGCAGGCTAAGTCTGAATTCCAGAATTGACTTAATAGTGTGATGTGATAGTCAGTGCCCTAAAAACCCATTTGGGTCTTTAGTAGAATCTTTAAAGGTGGACTGGCAGCTTAGCTGTGGAGACTTGAAGCCTGCCAGTGAGTACTTTCTCTCTGAGGCCTTTTCCAAAACAAGACCTATTTCACTCAGAAGGGGGACAAACTGCCTGTTCTTTTATTCCTGCCAGGTTTCTATTCTTGTCTCCTCTTGTTCATTTACCACCAATTGAAACATAGTGATCAGTATTTTTATGGTGTTTTTGTAATAGGTTGTATATAGTTTTGAATCAATCATCTCTTCAGTCAGTATTTTACCTCATTGATGATCAGCAACAGTTCAATATGATGTGGACATTCACCAGTCTGCCCTCCATTGTTGCACATCTTGAAGATGGCCTTTACCTAATAGCATGTAATAACATTTTCCCACAGAACGGACACCAGGCTCTCTATGGCTCAGGCTGGATTACAGACGTGTGATTAGGGCTCGTCGTGGCGTTTTATTGTTTTATGTCATTACAGCAGCAGCAAACATTCAAAATGAACCTTGTAAAAATGTATTTATTTACAGTGGAGATAAGTATATGTTTTACATGTAGTAATGCGTCAGATGGCTTAAGAAAGGTATCAGCTCCGTGCTCTTCCTCATGTGTCAGTATTAACAACATGGGGAATAATAATGCCACTGAATCACTGGTGTTTGAGCTGGTATAGTTAACTCTCAGACCATATGCACCAGCATGTCACCCATATATAACCAACAATAACCATGTTGGCCGTTGGGCTGCAGGCTGTCCATCCATCCATCCATCGTCTAACGCTTATCCGGTGTTGGGTTGCGGGGGAAGCAGCTCCAGTAAGGAACCCCAAACTTCCCTTCTCCGGGCCACATCTGCCAGCTCCGACTGGGGGGATCCCGAGGCGTTCCCAGGCCAGTGAGGAGGTATAATCTCTCCACCGAGTCCTGGGTCTTCCCCGGGGTCTCCTCCCAGCTGGACGTGCCTGGAACACCTCCCTAGGGAGGCGCCCAGGTGGCATCCTTACTAGATGCCCGAACCACCTCAACTGGCTCCTTTCAACGCAAAGGAGCGGCGGCTCTACTCCGAGTCTCTCACGGATGGCTTCTCTAAGGGAGATTCCAGCCACCCGCCTGAGAAAGCCCATTCCGGATTTTTGACCCAGCCTTCATGACCATAGGTGAGGGTAGGAACGAAGATCGACCGGTAGATTGAGAGCTTTGCCTTCTGGCTCAGCTCTCTTTTCGTCACAACGGTGCGGTAAAGTGACTGTAGTACCGCCCCCGCTGCTCCGATTCTTCAGCCAATTCAGCTCCATCGTCCCCTCACTCGCGAACAAGACCCAGAGGTACTTGAACTCCTTCACTTCGGGTAAGGGCTCATTCCCTACCCGGAGTAGGCAATCCACCGGTTTCCTGCCGAGAGCCATGGCCTCAGATATTTAGGTGCTGATCCTCATCCCAACCACTTCACACTCGGCTGCGAACTGATCCAGTGACCGATGATGCCATCAGGACCACATCATCTGCAAAGAGCAGGCATGAGATCCTCAGGCCACCGAACTGCAACCCCTCTCCTCCACGACAACGCCTCGATATCCTGTCCATGAAAATCACGAACAGGATTGGTGATTAAATTATAGTCCCATATTTAAACTGCCTTTTATCTGAACATTTTAGTGAAAGTTGTTGCCAAACAGCTCGCTGCTGTCTAAACGGCACACAGCATTTTATACAATTTCCAGTCTGGTTTCTGGTTTCACTGACTTAATGATGTTCACTGATGTAGGTGAATGCTCTGGTGGGTGCTGCTGGATCTTAGTGCAGCCTTTGAAACTGTAGATCCTAAATGAAAGGCTTTGGTAGTGGGTGGATGTCTCTGGGTGTCTCTGGGAGCGCCCTGGACTGGTTCTCCTCCTATCTCTGGGATAGGAGTTTTTCTGTGTCTCTTGGTCCCTCCATGTCTGAAACTGCTGCTCTTTGCTGTGATGTGCCTTAGGGTTCTGTCTTGGGTCCTATATTATTTGCTTTGCATATGCTTCCCTTAGGTCATATTATAAGCAAATTTAAAAGCATCTCATATCACTGTTACGCTGATGATGTCCAGCTATAAGTCCATATTAAGCATGATGAGACAACCTGTTGCACAAATGTCTGACTGCCATTAAGGACTGGAAGGCTAACAACTTTTTGCAGCCAAACGCAGATAAGACTGAGGTCCTTGTCATCGCTTTAGACGGCATAGCTTCCAGAGTTGCTAAGCGTATTGGGTCCCTTTCTTCTGCTGTACAGATTTGATCAGCACTTTGATCAACATATCAAATCAACCCATACATGTTGCTTTCATTTAATAAACATCACTAGACTTAAATCTGTTGTATCACATCCTGAATTAGAGATGATTATTTATGCTTTTGTATCATTCCATTTATTAAGCAAAAAGGCCAAATATTCTATAATTTGAGGATTTTCTGTTTTTCTTTGTCATATATGATCGTAAACTGAATATCTTTGTTGGTCAGGCAAAATACAATATTTGAAATTGTGCTCTGGGAAATTGTGATGGTTGTGATTTTATTGACAGAATGATTAATCAATCAATCGAGGAAATAATAAGCAGATGAATAAATAACGAAAATGATCGTTAGTTGCAGCCCTAGGTAATAAATTACATTATATTTCATTTAGCGGACTCTTTTGTCCTAAGCGACTTACAGTAGGTGAAAACAATCGTGAGGATACAAACTCAGCCAACCAACTCAACCTATTTAAGTGCTACATACAGAAATTAGAAGAGATTTAGAAAATGTTATAATTAACTAATTTTTTAATTAATTGAATCATTATTGACCAAGGTGCAGGTTAATAAAGGAACATGTCACCCAGGGCAACAGTGTGGCTCATGGATGTGTTTTTCATATTTTGTTGACAACAATGGAGCTCTATGGCACATAGGCAGAAGATATATCAGGCTTTAGACAATACTTGTATACAGTAGATGATTGCGCACATGTTCATGATCCTGCGTCAAACGGTTGGTCTGTGTGGAAGTAGCATTAGTGCCACATCAAGTCAGTGATCATATGAGGTCTCAGTCCAACCCTCAGTCCCTCGGGGTTGGAAGTGGTGCTGCAGAGCTGGGGGTGTACAAACCCTAAGCCCAGAGCTCATTACCACAATGCCCCATTACAGCCTGTGGATTAGGGATGTGATGAAACCTCATTTCCCTACCCAGAGGCCAAATCCAACAGCCTGCCAGCATTATTCCCTCAGTTTGTCACTACTTGTGCTAAGGCTGCTGCCCTCAACTGCCCTGTTGGTACAACATTACACAATTAGATATATCGTGCTTTTGCTGCACAACTGATCCAGTTATCACAATTGATAGTTCCTATTTATTTTGATGATTCTGCTTATCTTTGTTAGATCATCAGAATACATTGACTCTGAGTTCTGGTGTGTGGAGGTTCAAACTAAAGCAAAACTTGTAGTATCTAGAACAACAACTTTATTGTAAGACCAATGTGTTTTGCCTGTGGCCTTCATCAGGTTCATGTTTTTATGCTGGAATCCAAAGGTTCTATCCACATTAAGAATCAGCTTCCAGTTAGGAATCAGTCAAACCAACACAGGTTCTGGATGGCTGCACGGTTAAGTCTCATACACAGTAACATTCTTGACACTTTTGGTTGGTTTAAAAAATATCTCTGCAACTATTAACTGTATTGCTGTGAAATGTGGTTCAGACTGTCATGCTCTCCGGAGGAGGATTTGTAACAACTTACCTTTCATCCAGCGCCATCATCGGGTCACAATTTCAATTTGTCCAATGCTTTGGTTTATGGCCAAATATCTGCAGCCCCAGCTGTAGGCTACTTTATGTTTACTGATAGTAAGCTAATGTTAACATGCTACACTAATATGGTGACCACAGTACACATTATACCAGCTAAACATCAACATGCTAGCATTGTGTATGAGAGCGTTCATCTTAAAGCACTGCTGTGTCTCACAGAGCTGCAGCGTGGCTACAGTCATGTTGTACCATATGTGTGCAGACAGGACTGTTGTAAGGTCAGCAGACAAAGAAAAAAACATGTTTATACAGCAGTTAAAATACACTTATTGATGTGTTATATCAGTAGCAGACAGTAACTTAGTACATTTACTCAGGTACTGTACTTGAATACAGTTTTGAGGTACTTGTACTTTACTTGAGTATTTCCATTTCCTGCTTTACTCAGCGACACCTCAGAAGTAAATATTTAACTTTTTGCTGCATTACATTTACCTGACAGCTTTAATTACTTTGAAGATTTAGATTCAGATTAATAATACACAATATAGGCTAATCAACAAATAATGGATCATGTATTATTATAAGTTAAGATAAACTTGGTGAAATTCACAAGCTACCACGCAGTATATAAAAAAAGAGCTTCTCCTTTACCAGCTCCAACATTGAAGTGATGAACACATTAATGCATCAATAATTCTAATACAATAATATAACATAATTATTCTGAAATGGGCTGTTGTGCAGAATGAGTTCTTTTACTTTTTGTACTTTGAGAATATTTTGATGCTAATACTTTTATACTTTTACTTAAGTAAGATTGTGATTGCAGGATTTTTACTCTTTACAGACTATTATAAGATCTGAGTACTTCATCCACCGCTGCTTTGTATGATGAAGTAGGTAAGGGAAACCAGTACAGCTCTGTTTGTGAGTAAGAGAGCAGCTCTCCCATGTTACTCAATGGATTCTCTGAAATTTGAGACTGTGAGTTGCTGACCTGGTTTCATTACCAGAAGCTATTTATGCAGTTTTAGTTACTCTTTGAGTCTACAAGAATCATCGAGCTGCAGGTTCACTTTACTATTTGATTGCCAAAAGCACCTATGGCAGGCTTGTGTTGTCATGAGTGTTTCACTGTATTTTGTCTGTCATTCAGTTCTCCATCTCTGTTACTCAATTTCTTAAAAATTAGGATACTGGATTTGAGTTAGCCACCATATGTAATGTGCAAAATGTGAGAGGTGGAGCCAAAAAGGAAAGTGCATCCAGAAGAACAAGCACAGTGCATGGTGCATCTTACAGTAGCTGGATACAGTTGGAGTCATGACAGCCTGTATACGTGAATAGTTCACTGTGTTTCAGTCCTGTTGACTGGAACCCCCTGCAGACATGGAGGCTGTCTAAAGGCCATGATTGATTATGGATCCGTGGTTGGTCAGCAAATGGCACAGTGTGTATGGGAGTGTGGAAGCAAGAACCAGTTACAAAGACAGAGAAAGAGCTTCTGCTTGAGGGATGCAGCAGAGTGTGCAGCATTAGCTTCCATTATGCAGCTGCCATACTGCTAACTTTCATTAGGCCTTCAGCTGCTGTTACATCCAGCAACTCACTGATACATGGTAATAATAACAAGCTGTTCCTGTGAGGCTGGTACTATGGATTCAACTAATTTTGAATTGGGACACCTAATAGCTGCATTTCTGGGACTGATTAGCATGATGTTTTAGCATTAAGTACAGCCGACAGGAATTCTGTCTACTGTGTTGTTGGAAGAATGTGAATTCTAAATTGTGTTCGTAATGCTGCAGTCGCTGCTGTGTTCATGTCTTGTCTACAGAATGTTCAAAGAATTTACAGCGATATATCATTAACAAAATCCGACAAAGAGCTAAAATCCCAGCAATAGCCTACTGGCATATTGACCAAGACATTTATCAGTTGTTAGAATTACTCTCTGTCTTTTGTCTTTTATGTATATACAGTATATCTCAAAAGTGAGTACACCCTTTAGATTTTTGCAAATATTCTGTTATATCCTTTCAGGGGATAACATTATCCTACTGAAACTTTGATATAACTTAAAGTAGTCAGTGTGCTGCTTGAATAACAGTATAGATTTATTGTCCTTTGAAAATTACTCAGTACACAGCTGTTAATGTCTAAACAGCTGGCAACAAAAGTGAGTACACCCCATAGTGAACATGTCTAAATTGTGCCCAAAGTGTCAATATTTTGTGTGACCACCATTGTTATCTAGCACTGCTTTAACCCTCCTGGGCATGGAATTCACCAGAGCTGCACAGGTTGCTTCTGGAATCTTCTTCCACTCCTCCACGACGACATCACGGAGCGCACGGATGTTGGACACCTTGCACTCCTCCACCTTCCTCTTGAGGATGCCCCACATGTGCTCAATTGGGTTTAGGTCTGGAGACATACTTGGCCAGTCCATCACCTTAACCTTCAGCTTCTTCAGCAAGGCCGTTGTCATCTTGGAGGTGTGTTTAGGGTCATTATCATGTTGGAAAACTGCCCTACGGCCCAGTTTCCGAAGAGAGGGGATCATGCTCTGCTGCAGGATGTCACAGTATATATTGGAATTCATGTGTCCCTCAATGAAATGCAGCTCCCCAGTGCCGGCAGCACTCATGCAGCCCCAGACCATGATGCTGCCACCACCATGCTTGACTGTAGGCAAAACACATTTGTCTTGGTACTCCTCACCAGGGTGCCGCCACACACGCCGGACACCATCTGACCCAAACAGGTTTATTTTGGTCTCATCAGACCACAGGACATGGTTCCAGTAACTCATGTTCTTGGATTCATTGTCTTCAGCAAACTGTTTGCGGGCTTTCTTATGCATCGGTTTCAGAAGGGGCTTCTGTCTGGGGCGACGGCCATACAAACCGATTTGATGCAGTGTGCGGCGTATGGTCTGGGCACTGACAGGCTGACATCCCACTTCTGCAACCTCTGCAGCAATGCTGGAAGCACTCGCACGTCTATTTTTGGAAACCAACCTCTGGATATGACGCTGAGCACGTGGACTCAACTTCTTTGGTCGACCCTGGCGAGGCCTGTTCCGAGTGGAACCTGTCCTGGAAAACCGCTGTATGATCTTAGCCACTGTGCTGCAACTCATTTTCATGGTGTTGGCAATCTTCTTATAGCCAAGGCCATCTTTGTGAAGCGCAATAATCCTTTTTTTCAGCCGCTCAGAGAGTTCCTTGCCATGAGGTGCCATGTTGTCCAGCATTCAGAGAGAATTGTGCCCAAAACACCAAATTTAACAGCCCTGCTTATCATTTACACCTGAATCCTTGTAACACTAACGAGTCACATGACACCAGGGCGGGAAAACAACATCATTGGGCACAATTAGGACATGTTCACTATGGGGTGTACTCACTTTTGTTGCCAGCTGTTTAGACATTAACAGCTGTGTACTGAGTAATTTTCAAAGGACAATAAATCTATACTGTTATTCAAGCAGCACACTGACTACTTTAAGTTATATCAAAGTTTCAGTAGGATAATGTTATCCCCTGAAAGGATATAACAGAATATTTGCAAAAATCTAAAGGGTGTACTCACTTTTGAGATATACTGTATGTATCCATGCTGTGAATGTTATCATTATTAATACTCTAAGGGGTTTTTCATAAAAGCCTCTAAATGGCATGTATGTTATTACCCTTGTCATTATTCAACAATGTGGATTCTTTCCTGGTCGTGGAACAACGGACCAACGGATCAACTCTTCACTCTTGCAAGGATCCTGGAGGGGGCCTGGGAGTACGCCCAACCGGTCCACATGTGTTTTGTGGATCTGGAGAAAGCGTATGACCGGGTCCCCCGGGTTATACTATGGGAGGTGCTGCGGGAGTATAGGGTGAGGAGGTCACTTCTGAGGGCCATCCAATCCTTGTACGCCCAAAGCGAGAGTTGTGTCCGTATACTCGGCAGTAAGTCGGACTCGTTTCCCGTGAATGTTGGCCTCCGCCAGGGCTGCACTTTATCACCAATCCTGTTTGTGATTTTCATGGACAGGATATCGAGGCGTAGTCGTGGAGGAGAGGGGTTGCAGTTCGGTGGCCTGAGGATCTCATCGCTGCTCTTTGCAGATGATGTGGTCCTTATGACATCATCGGTCTGTGACCTTCATTCCTTGATTAATCTGCATACATTTCAGTTGTGCTTGTGTACAATTGTTTCCTCTCCTTTTTGCTTATCATGTCAAGAAATATGTTTGCATTGGAAAGCCTCATGGTAAAGTTTGTCCTAATAATCTTGTAAATTGGACATTAACCTTAAACTTAGCTACTACTTACTGGCCACCACAGTGAAGGCATTTGCACTCATCTGTTCATTGTGTGCTCCTGCCAGTCTGGGTTGTACATCAATATCACATGATGGCACATTTCAAGAAAACATGTTGAATGTTATCACATAACTTGACTAAAGTTATTGACACATTTCTGTCGTGTCTTTCAGCTGTTACGAGAACTGAAACACCCGAATGTGATCGCCCTGCAGAAAGTCTTTCTGTCCCACAGCGACAGAAAGGTTTGGCTCCTCTTCGACTATGCTGAACATGATCTCTGGGTGAGTGTCTCTGTGCCATTGCTACATCCAACAGTACATGTGAAATAAATAAAATTCCTCTTCATGTGGCTAACACACATTTACTGTTTTATTTAGCTTTATATCATATGTGCTGTGTGCAGCTTGTATCTGCTGAACCTTTAGGTGATCTACCTAACTGCTCAGTCAGGAAACAGTAAGGACTCACTTCAAAGACATTTAAGCCAATGTTTGAGCAGCATACTTTACTACTGTATGTATTCCTGAAAAAACCTGTTTCGTCTACTTCCAGACTTTTTCTCTTTTAAATATTTTCTTTACACCATACGATGTTGGCCAGACAACACCAGCCAATAATCTGTCAATACTAAATGTGACAAATCTAACAAACACAGTTTGCTATTCTCTTCTAAAAATGGCCACCTGGGCGCCCCTGATCTTCCAGGGTTTTCCTTCCCACAGTGGCCCGGGTTTGAATCTGAGCCGTGGCCCTTTGCTGCATGTCGTCACCTCTCTCCCCCTTTCCAGTCTGTTTATCTGTACTTTCCAAACAATGGCAAAACAGGGCACAAAAAAAATGGCAAGCTGCCAAAGTGTCTGGTAAATTAAACAAATTCATCTTCCCACCCTGGTGTACTGTAAATTTAGGAAACCTTTTCTGTACCACCAGCTGCGAAATAGGTTACACAATAAAATTACAATATACATAAATCACAGTTTGCCTAAGTTAGCAGGCAGCACCAAGATGTGGAGAATCTGTTTTCATGTGAATGTTGAACAGACAAGACATGCTTCAGTCCACAAACACAGCTGAAGTGAAAACTTTCTCTGCCTCGCAGCACATCATCAAGTTCCACCGCGCCTCCAAGGCCAACAAGAAGCCCGTGCAGCTGCCCCGAGGGATGGTGAAGTCTCTCCTGTATCAGATTCTGGATGGGATCCATTACCTCCATGCCAACTGGGTGCTCCACAGGGATCTGGTGAGCTGCTATATAAGCTTCACTGCTCCACTTTCCTTTTACAGACACACCAGCTCCAGCACTTCATTCTCAAGTCGCTTTTAAAACATCAAACAAACACTGTTTTCTTATAGCAGCCATGTGTGGCATCATCAAAGATAAATGGAGACTTGGAGATAAAAACAACCAGACCACAAAATAAATCATGTCATGATGACACAGTGAAACTTACCGGTAACCTGTAGCTCAAAGACAACACAGTGTAGCTTACCGGTAGCCTGTAGCTCAAAGACGACACAGCTTAGCTTACCGGTAGCAAAAAGACAACGCAGCGTAGCTTACCGGTAGCCTGTAGCAAAAAGACAACGCAGCGTAGCTTACCGGTAGCCTGAAGCTCAAAGACAATGCAGCGTAGCTTAGCCTACCGGTAGCCTGCAGCTCAAAGACAACGTAGCGTAGCTTACCGGTAGCCTGTAGCTCAAAGACAACACAGTGTAGCTTACCGGTAGCCTGTAGCTCAAAGACAACACAGCTTAGCTTATCGGTAGCAAAAAAACAACGCAGCGCAGCTTACCGGTAGCCTGTAGCAAAAAGACAACACAGCGTAGCTTACCAGTAGCTTGAAGCTCAAAGACAACGCAGCGTAGCTTAGCCTACCGGTAGCCTGCAGCTTAAAGACAACGCAGCGTAGCTCACCGGTAGCCTGTAGCTCAAAGACAACACAGCGTAGCTCACCGGTAGCCTGCAGCTCAAAGACAATGCAGCGTAGCTTATCGGTAGCCCGTAGCTCAAAGACAACACAGCGCAGCTTACCGGTAGCCTGCAGGTCAAAGACAGAAAAACTACAGTTTAGGTGGTTTTTTGCATGTGAGGAAACTCGAGCTGTTGTTGCCATCTAGTGGTTCTTTTTTTTGTTTTTGTGTAGTGTACTGTTTGTTCCCTGGAGAAATAAGTTATTGTTATTACATTTTAAATAAATTATTTTCATGTGACTATATGGCAACCAATGATCTGTTGTTCTTAATGAATCCAGACTTGAACAATGGCATAGCAGTCAGTGCTGGAGTGAAACAAAAAAAATCGAATCAAATCCTGAACTAAAAATGGAAACTCAAATCCTATTGTGTATTTTGAGAATCGTGACACCCCTATTAATAAGTAAATCTAAAGAAGAAGTGGCACCTGGTCACTCTCTGACACACAGAACCATCCAACCAGCAGAGTTGGATTTCAGTGCAGCTGCATGTCTGTTTGTGTTTTTATTATGAGACGGATTGCAATGCCTGAAGAGCAGAACATCCTGAACCCTGAATGTTGTCTGACTCTTGTGGACCCTTTAACCTGGCTGCAACACGCTGCTGGTTCCTGTGAGATTCTCTTCACCTTGGTTTTCCCACAGTGCTTTGGTTAGAGTGCAGCTGAGAGTCAGGCTGGAGCCAGAACACAGGGCTTCTCATTGTGTGTCCTCAAATCTCTGTTCAGATGGCAGGAATTAAATCTAAGTTGTTGTCCATTTAGCTATTTCTGAGTTATTTTGTTTGTTCATGTTCTCTGAAAATGTCCAGTTGTTTATTTTAAGGAAATGATGATAGTGTTGGGACATTTGCAAAAACATTTTATGTTTAAGAATGAGGTTTCTTTTAAAGTTTTAAAAGCTGTTGTCTTGCTTTGAATTATTTATCTACTACAAAGTGCAAAAAAGTCAAAATCCAACACAGTAATTAGAAATGGAGCGATGTCGACCCCAACATACAGAAACTCAGGCGAAAATATCCGCATTTTTTAAAGGCACACTGAATCAGCAGCAGTGCAGCCAGAGTGCAGCTCATCTGCTGCTGGTCCAAGTCCCGACCAGAGCGGTAGTTTTTTACGATTAATTCAGATTAGGTTTAACAATTGGAAAAACACTTATAAATATGACTCTTAACTGTTTGTTTAGGTACAAATGCTCTGTGAAAGGGGAAGCGCCATGCCAAGCCCGTCAGCGAAACACCCCTCTTGTAAATCTGTAACCACGTCAATAACACGGCATTCATGCAGCAGAGATGAACAGCAGGCTACAGAAGTCTGTAAGATCTCTTCTTTCTAACGCCACACCTCCATATTGTTTTACTTTTCAAACCTGTAGATCAGGGGTGTCAAACTCAAATACACAGTGGGCCAAAATAAAAAAATCGATACAAGTCTAGGGCCGGAATGGTTCAATGTTTATTGCAAAACTTATTGAAATGAACTTATTGCACATATTGAACCTGGAACTATCAAAGCTTAAGTTATTGCCTATAAAAACAACATTAAATATTAAATAAATGAAAAATCAGTTGCATACATTTCTTATGGCTCTATCTGCAGCTTTTCCAGAGTAATTTCTAATGAAAACATTTTTCCACAGGCGAACAACAGCCAAAAAATTATTTCCCTCAAAGAAAAACCAAACATGCCGTGTGGTAGCAAGAAAAAAGTGCAAAAAGGAAACACATTAAAGCTCAGTTTGCTGCTCTGTGATGCACACTAGTCTAAACCAGATACCTGGCATTTCATCTTGGATGCAAGTTCATCAATGTTTGGGGTCAGGCTCTGAGCTGAGGAAATCCTCAGGATTGAGTGAAGGTGTTCATCAGTAAGACGAGTCCTGTGTGATGTTTTCTTTATCTTCATCAAAGAACAGTTGTTCACACAGGTATGTGCTGCCAAACATAGAGAGCATTTGGGCAGCTTGGGTACGCAGCTGGGACATTGTGTCCGGGATGAAACGTGGAAACTGTGCAGCGACCACAGAGTCATACGTTGCCTTGAGTGAGTCACTACATTGGAGTTCAATCAGCTCCATTTGTATGTTGGTTGGTGCGCTTTAAACGTCAGCTGCAAATGGGTTACTGAGCAGTTCAAACCTGCTCTTTTGGGCTTCAAAGTCGGCAAATCGCCGTGTGAAGTCGCCACCAAGTATGCTGAGTTTTTCAGCAAACTGTGCACTTGGGAACACTGCGGTAGAGACCTACTCTTTCATAGTTTGGCAGCACGGAAAACGGCTCAACTTTTCTTGCATTTGCGTTTCCAACAGGCGCAGCTTGGTTTTAAAAGCCCTCACTGCAGCGTACATGTCTGTGATCACACGGCCCCACCCCTGAAGCTGCAGGTTGTCCCACTTCACACAGAAACTTTTGATCCCTGAGCTCTGTTGTGTCTTTCCCTTTACTTTCCATGAACTGACAGATTTCATCACGCAACTCGAAACATCTTTTCAGTACTTTTCTTTGGCTTAGCCATCGCATCTCTGTGTGATAGGGCAAGTCACCATATTCTGAACCCAACTCCTCCAGAAAAGACTTGAACTGGCGGTGATTTAAACCTTTGGCTCTTATGAAGTTGACTGCTCATGTTATGGTGCCCATTACATGCTCCATTTTCAAGGCTTTGCCACACAACGCTTCTTGGTGTATGATGCAGTGATAAGTTGTCAGCCCACCTGCGCTGTTTTCCTCCCGCATCTTCTCCCGCATCCTGCTCACCAATCCACTCTTTTGACCACACATCGCGGGCGCTCCATCTGTTGTCAGTCCCACAAGTTTATCCCAAGGCAGCCTCATATCATTTACACATCTGGATACCTCTTCAAATAGATATTTTCCCGTAGTTGTGCCATGCATTGATCTTAATCCCAAAAGTTCCTCTGTTATGTATAGACTTGAGTCCACTCCTCGGATGAAAATGGACAGCAGTATCAGAAGTGTCGCTGCTCTCATCCACAGCAAGGGAGTATGCGATGAAATGTTTTCCTTTTCCTACCAGCTGTTGTTGTAGATTGGTGGCAAGCTCACGTACATAATCAGCAACGGTGTTTCTGCTCAGGCTCACATTTGAAAACGCTTGCCTTTTATCTGGGCACACCACGTCGCAAACCTTCATCATGCCGTTTTTAACAAATTCTCCCTCAGTAAAGGGCCGGCCTGATTTAGCTACCTCTGCTGCCACAATATAACTAGCCTTTATAACAGCCTCACTTTGTGATTTGGCTTTTGTGAACATAGCCTGCTGTGACACCAGACTTCTTTTCAACTCTTCTACCTTCTGGAGCCTCTGTTTCATGTCCAGATGCTTGTACCTGTTGTGGTGTTTCGTTTCATAGTGTCGTCCTATATTATATTCTTTGATTACAGCCACACCGTCTCCACACACAAGACAGACGGGTTTGCCCTTTACATCCGCGAACATATACTCTGCCTCCAACCTGCCTTGAAAACCCCTGTTTTCAAAGTCCACCTTCCGTTTAGCCATTTTTTGGGTAGAGGAATAGCTGAAAGTTGACGGCTGCTGATGAAAGAGTGGGAGTGGCAAGGGCTCACGCTTTCGGGCCCTCGATTAACGCGCCAACGCAGTGGCAGTGCATTATGCGATTTGTAGTATTAGTGGTGCGTGCAATATACCGGCGGGCCAGTTCTAATATTAATTAGATATTATCCTGCGGGCCAAAGATAATGGGCCTTGAGTTTGACATGTGTGCTGTAGATGAAGCTGTAAGTGACATCACTTATACTAAAATACTAAAGACTTTATGATACCTTTTTTAGTAGTACTCCCCGACACCTATAAAACGCATGTTGATGTGTAAAATAGGTGGAGTTCTCCTTTAAAATGCTACATTGTATCTTCTGAACTGAATCAATGTGACTCCATGCAGCTAGAAAACATCAGATATGTCTGTCATGTGAGATTCAAAAACAAACAGAATTGGAACAAATTCCTTTCTTTCATATCTGACTGTGTGCTGTAACCTCCCACAGCCCATCTGTATCTTATCTCTGCATCTGTCACTCCCTGGTGAGGAACATTTGTGCCTTGGCCTGTGGAGGAAAGTATAATTAACCAAACACATCAGATTATGTGGCAAAACTTTAATTTGATTACCACCGTCAGTGCTTTGATGTCAGATGATCTGGTGGGAGGCTATTTTCAGCTAATGCTCACAAGATGAAACAGTCTGACCGAAATGTAGATAAGATGTTGGTTGATGTCTCTGAGTCCACTCTGAGTAGATAAGTTGGGTTCAGAAGTCAGAGGGCTGAGCAGTCACTTAGTTCAGGCGTTTGTTCATCGACAGGGCTCTATCTTCTTTGAATAAGGTTGTGCACTTTTATGTAATCCCTGGCAATCCTCGATGGTCATGTGGTGGCTGGACATCACATTATGTAAACCTGTAGGGATCAGGGAGCATGCTTTCACTCTCTGCCTCTCTCTGCAGACATAAACTGTCTCTTTGCCAGTGTTCATTCATCAATCAGTGAGCTTTTTTTCATTCCATTGCAGTCGCTGTATATTGGCGCAAAGAAGCCTGTGTTGAGCTGAAATGAAATGTATTGAAAAGTGTGCTGAACGTCATCCACACGTCCATTACATTAGTTTTACATTGTATACTTTGTAACAGTACTGAATGGAAACAGACAAACCTTTGTCTTGTAGGCTCTTTGTAAACTTGTTTGTTTGTACGTTTGAATGATGAAGTAGAGGAGGGGGAAGCCCCCTCTTCACAACAACACAAGCTGTGTGCTTGTTTTGCTCCCTGAAGGTCACACCACTCTTATCCGTGCACCAACTCTTCCGGGCCTTTATACCTACTGTATTTTCATTGCAGCCAGATGGAATTCTCCATTGTCAGACTCTATCTGACTCGGCACTTGTCTCGCAGTTAGTTATTTTGCTGTCTCATTGCCAGGGCTTCCTGCCTTTGTGACCCATAGCTCACAACATTCTACAACTGCTCCTTTTTGGTTCTTGTTGTTGGTCAGATTATCATCTTTATGCAGGTGGCTGGCTCTATGTGAGTTCTCTCTGTGGTTATCAGTGATAACAAATCAAAATGTTGCTGTTTTATGGAAAATGCCCTCAAGGCGTCTTATTGATTTCATAGTTTATATGAAAGTTACACATCTGGCCCTGAGATCTGTTGTTAATACAGTAATACAGGTCTGATATGTAATCTGCTGCTGTTTGTGCTTTCATGGTTGCAGTCCCTCTGCTGTTACATAACTGTGTGTTTGTGCTGCTGTGTGATATGCTCTGTGTCTCTGCATCGCAGGTACCAAGCATGTGCTTTGCATTGCACCACTGCATAGCTCCCATCCCCCACTCGTCCCTGTCCCACCCAACACTCCCCACCCCCACACCAAAGGTGGCACCCACCCGCACACACACACGCACACACGCACGCACGCACACATGCACGCACACACACACACACACACACACACACACACACACACAAGGCTTATGAAACAGCCTGAAGCCCACCGTCCAGCATGGCTAGCTGAGTCAAGATGCTGACTTAGCAGCACTCCAGGCCAAAGTAAAAAGCATCTCAGTGGACTGAAGGAGATCAGTTGTTGCAGTAAATCCAGACTGACCAGCCTGTACTATGCTGTATGTATGTGTGCTGTACTGTATGCCTGGCTGCCCCACACAGCCACACTGCAGCAGGACAGACTCAGACACTAATATTATGTGCAGGGAACAACAGCACTGCTGTTTGATGATGCAAATGTCTGACATCAACCCAAGGAGAATCAAGTCTACCAACCTTCACCTGGTGTCAATGTTTGACTGGATGTCCTTCCTCAGACAGGAATAATATGTTACAAAGTAAGTGAGGTTGCTGTTGTTGTGACAACCTGAAGTTGTCTGTATATTTTGAGGAAAACAATGATACATTGTTGCCAGTTACAAAATATTTATTGTAATATCACAGGGTAGATATTGTGTGGTTGTTACTTTTTTAGTCTTTTACACTTCCTACACACACACACGCGCACACACACACACAGACTCACAAGCTGACACAAGCAGTGTAGCTGCGCAGCTGGTCAAAACTAAGAAACAGCTGAAATACTTAAAATGGTTTCAACATGTTTTGTCTGTGTGTATTTATGTGAGATGTAAACAGTGCAAAGGTAGGCTTCATTGTGACACTGGAAGTGACTGCTGCTTGTTCATGGCCCTGTCGGCTGTGACCTTTTGGTGATAGGACAGCCTGTTTAACTTGGCCAAATGGTTGTATAAGTGTGCCTCTGGCTCCTGAACTGGCCCAGTTTTTGAGACAAAGATGGAGATGGTTTTGTAAAAGGGGGCCATGTCCCTAAGGATTGAGTTTAGCAGTCCTCAGTGGGATGCAGACTGTTTATTTTCCCTTGGCTCCTGATCCATTTATGAAACTAACCAACTGTAACTGATTGATTTCTCTGAATGAATTCAAAAGGAAGTCGAAATTTTGGGGTGTGAAACACAAGTTGGTGCATATTTCAGAACAACAGCAGCAATATTTGACCATGTTAAATGTCCCTGTACTGACACTGACTGATACTCAAACAGCCATATGAATATGTCCAGGCCGCTCATTCATTCATTTAGGGATGTTTAGAATGTGAAAGACTGAACTCCTCTGGCCTTTCAAGAGACCTTTGTTGTTGTGTTTGATGATCGCGGCGTGTCATGTTGTGGGTGTTAATAATAGACCTCATTATTAATGCTGTTTCTATAGCAACAAGACGTGTTTGCCAGGCAGATATGAGTTCTCCGAGCCAGAGGGTTCACATTCACACGGATGGCTGAGCTTCTCACCCCATCTCTAAGGGAGACACCAGCCACCCGTCTGAGAAAACCCATTTCGGCCGCTTGTACCCGTGATCTCGTTCTTTCGGTCATGACACAGTACTGTACCCCATTATTATATGTAGGGAGTGTCATTGGGGATTAATGCATGCTATTAATGTGAAAAGCTGTAAGTAAAAATCACATCAGTCCTAATGTTTCCTTCTCTGTGACCTTCTCACGCTGCTCATTTCTTTACCAATAAAAACCTGTGGTGTTACAGCTGCACTCATCTATATATTTGTATTGTGACCATGGATAAAATGATTATGTGTAATGTAAAAGGAGCTGCACAGAGTGGTGTTACTCGGTGCAGTTTAGCCTCTTTAAGCTCACTGTGTTATGGTCCACGTTCTCTGCTCTCATTAACTTAATTTCCAGCAGCAGCAGCTGTTTTCAGCTAGAAAGCTCAGATGAACACAACACATGCTACCTGCTCAGCACCTGACCGCAGACACACAAAGCTAGTGACTTGCTGCTGAACACAGTGGAGCAGATATTTTTTGGACTTACATTAGTCAAGCAGACAGAAACAATGCTTTGTGTGTATATAGGCAAACGATTGCTAACTCATTTGCAAACGACTTTTTAAGGTGCTAATAGGTCTTTGCAGCTTGCTTCGCTGCCAAAAGAAAAAATATATGCTGCAGCTTTAAACTTTTTGATAAACTCCTGAAACACAACATATGGGACTGTATGTGTTTCATCCGGCCCTTTTAAACACTGCTGTCTCCCTTTCATTTAGGTCAATAGGCTCAGTCACCTTTTACTCCCACAAGCATGTTTTTGTTTGTTACAACTTCCTCAGCCAGAGTCCAGGAGTTTGTGTGTTCCACTCTTTTCCTGTGTTATACAAGTATTATTATACAAGTACAACTTGTTTCAGTTGTTCACATGTAGAAACTGCGAGTTCATAAATTCAAACGTCAACATAAATGGGAATATCTGGACTCAATTTAACGGCATCTGTATTTATATATTGATTGAGCTTTTTCTTTCTCGGACCGGTCGCATTTAACAGCGATATATGAATATGGATATGTATTGCTTGTTGTGGGTATGATGTTTGTGCAGTTTATATGATATTAAAATGTGTCAATAAAAGAACATATTCATACCATCCATTATAGCATAAGTATAAGTGTTTTAAATGAAGGTGTACAGTATCTGATATCTGTCTCCTGCAGAAACCAGCCAACATCCTGGTGATGGGGGAGGGTCCTGAACGAGGAAGAGTTAATATCGGTAAGGACTGATTCAGGTTTGTAAATATACAAATGATTGATATCACTATTATCATGAGAGTGGCTGGTGTGAGTGTCCTGCAGCTGCAGTGTTTAACCTTCTGGCTGAGAGGTGACAGCTCAGATCAGAGCTGTTGCATAAGCCAGCTGGCCGGGGGACTGTTGGAGGGGAATGCTGCAATGCTGGAGTCTATTAATAAACCCTGCACACAGGAATAGTACCAAGTTATTGTTTCAGTGCTAGTACTCACCAGCCTAGTACATCTTTATATTTGATCTGCTTCACTATTTGATGTCTTAGATTCTAATTAAACTGTGTTCCACTTGACTTTTCTTCATACATATTTTATATATATATCAGTAAGAGCACAGTTGGAGGGAGCCAACGACTACTTCACTGTATTGTTGTACCTGACATAAAATAACTGTGTATATATATATATATATATATATATATATATATATATATATATATATATATATATATATATATATATATATATATATATATATATATATATATATATATATATTGTTGTATAGCCCTTTCAAATACAAATCAGTTAAAACAAATAAAGTCCTAAAAAGTCTAATTAAAAGTTCTAAGGAAAATAATACATTCTGATTACATTTGTACAAGTAGGCTAACATACAGCCAACTCACAACAACCTGTATTTGGTCTGAACGTGTGTTGGACGTTTATTAGAAAAATGCTATTAACTACATAGATTGGCCTTTTCCTGACATCAGACACCTGACTTCTTTTATGTGATGCAAGTTCATCAATTCTTCTTTATTTACAACGAGGTGGGCCAAAATTTATTGAGGGCCTAAATTGATATGCAAGCTGCATCCAAATTTGCGAGGGGCCGCATTTGACCTGCAGTTCTTGAGTTTGACACATGTGCTCTACGGTCTTCATGTAGAGGTTTGCTTTTTCCTTTATCTTCATGTAGATGTTCCTTGACTTAAAGCCTAAATTATACATTATTTTACATGTCATATTGCTTAACCATAATTAACCAATTATAAATGCTCTTTGTGACCATTATTATCAAGTAAAAAATGTGCATCTTATAAGTAACACTTCATAAATGCATAAGGATGCAACATTACCTAACCATGTATAACAATATTCACTTCTTGTCACACAAATAGCAGATGTTTAACCCTTTTTGCAAAACCCTAAACACAAGTTTATCTATAAAGCAGAGTAACATTAGGTTCTTTTTTATCCCACATTAAATTGACATCTAATAAAGTTTGTTGTTACAGTCAATAGAGGGCGCTCTTACGCTGTAGTCATCTACTACTGACACTGTAGAAGAAGAAAAGGTGAGCGTGTAGGCCAGGGGTGGGGAACATTTTTCCTATCAAGGGCCATTTTATTTTTTACAACATCTTTCGAGGGCCATACTAATTATTGAACTCATAACCTCTGCACATTTTTTAAAGATGCAGCCCATTGATTTCACTTTTCTTTTGTGCTGTGCAAAAAAGCAACTTTTTTATCCATGTATCTTTCTGTTTTATCAGAAATCAGAAATCCTGTATTAGTCCCACAACTGGGAAATTCATCTTGTCACAGCAAAAGAACATATGAAGTAAAAAAGGCAGTAAAAAATAATTAAATAGAATAAAAAATAATATAAGTATCAAGTGGTTGATAGAAAATAAAGTGAATATTGCACATGGCAGTGATAACTGCACAGCAGTAATGCAACAGTCTGTTCTTGGTGTGGTGGTCTACCTGTCTATCTTTCCATGTTTGTATGTTACGCTCTGGAGAGAGCTGCTTGTTGGGCCAAACTCCGCCGAAGAGCGTTAACTTTATCCAAACGCACTCGTCCTTTCAGCTCGTGCAGTTTGACGCTCGAGATTATTTTCACCGGCCTTTTACTTCCTCAAAGAAATCATCGTTCGTCCATTTCTCCTGGAAAGTGGGACATTCTGCATCCACCTTTCTCTGTATTACACTCGCCATTGCTGCGTTTACTGATGTCATTGATAGTCTCGTTTAATATTGAAGTTTTTTTTACATAACGTGACCACGTGATGACACAGTCCGCTCGTGTTGTGTTCAAGGACCCTGACCTAGGCCAGGAAAAACAGTCAATTGCCCATCTATTGCTGTCTCTGTCTTGCCTGTTTTATCTATGTCGGTTTGACTAATTTGTTTTCCGTCTTTGTTTTAGCTGTTTTAACTTTTAAATGCACTGTAAGGCGACCTTGGGTGTCCTGAAAGGCACCTCTAAATAAAATGTATTATTATTATTGTCTAGATTTTTTATTTTTTATTTTTCTAGTGTATTTTTTTGCGTGTGTTTATGAATTACCTCGAGGGCCAGATCAAATGGTCTCACGGGCCGTATAGGACCCAAACCTGCTGGAATGTGTCCAGATCTCCTGCTGTTTTATAAAAACTCAGTCTGGACTTCATCATGTTCCCACAGACAGTAACAGGTTCAACATTAAGGTCTTCCTTCACCTTCCTTCTCCGACTGAAATACACCGCCATCTTGGCCCGTCCTAACACAAAGTTTAAAAGACGGGACTTGTGTTTATGTTGACGAGCGAATCTGAAACCCAGAATAAAAACCTGCCTGTTAAAAACCTCTGCACATCTGGTCAAAACAAAAACAATGATAATAGACGATGACACTCATAAAAAATATGAAAAACTCCTCTGCTGCATTAATGAAAGATACAAAAGAGCTCACTGCATGATGCCATGGAGGACCCTCCAGTGTATATCTGCTTGTCTCTTGGAGAGAGGAGGTTTATAAAGGGACCACTCGGCATGTTCCACACTATAGAAACACTGGCAGAGATGATGTGTTCATGTTGTGTGTGTTCATTAAAGACACATTAAAATCTAGTCCCAGGCCGTTCTAACGCTGCAGGATGCAGTCTCTGAAGATACTGCAGGCGCCCCTGCTGGCCAGGTGGACCAGGCCCTGTCCCCCCTCCTCCTTAGGCAGGAATAGAACACTCTGTGTTACCCAGGGCAGTTTGTCCCAAAATAAATCAATTAAAACTTTAAAAATTTGGGACAGAAGAGAAGCCGGAGGATCAACACAGTTTAGCCAGAGGCTAAATGCGGATGAGACGAGGTCAATTTAAAAGACACACTGCAATCAGGGAAACATACACCATTCAAGTTTTTCAGCTGCTGTATGTCTCCCTTCTTGGGTAACAGGGTGATGACGGCCCTCCTGCAGTTTAGAGGTCATTTAAAACCTTGTCCTATCTCGGACCAACAGGACTTCTAGAAGTCCACAGGATGGCCAACCATGCCCGGAGCTCTGCCGTTCTGTAAAACTCCCGATGGCAGTGAACGGCTCCTGTAGCGTTAACTCTGCTTCCAGCTGTGAGTTTTCCCCAGGGCTGACCTGAGGGGGACCACTGATGAAGCTGCTGTGCACCTCTGGATTAACAGACCATTTTTCTGCTCCAATCAAAAGAAGAAACAAGAGATGCTCCTCTTCCCTGCTTTCACAAAACACACATACTACCCAGAGAATACAGTGGACTACAGAGCACATGCAGATTACACCAGAGGGTTACATTGAACTGTGATTGCAAGAATTGCAAGCTACAGATAACAGAATACTGCTGTAGAGGAAAAGTTAAATTATTATTATTTTTGGTATTATATATTGTTGACAATAAATGTTGATGTTCTATGACTAAATGTATTGCTCCGTCTCGCTCCTTGAGACAACGGAGAATCTTGTGATTGGCCTATCTTCAAGGCTCTCTTTACGGCAGTCATAACATATCTGTGATCGAGGGACATGAAGTTTGCTGCTAAACCATTTCATTAGGAGAATACTGTTTGTTTTTAATATTTATTTAAGGATTATAATTTTCCACTTCTCCAACTTTTCACCTATTTTTGGTAAAAGTTGAGATCCTGCTCCAGCCTTAGTCTTCACATTGTTTCCAATTCAACCAATTTCTAAAATATTTATATTTAATATCTAATATCTAATATTTATACACTAAAGATATTTTAGATTATTTCACACGTTAATTGCTACAGGAGATGGATTTCAAACAAATAAAGTGAATAACACTCATTTAAAAGAATATGATTGATGTAGAGTAGAGCTCCATGAATATGGATTTTTTCTCTGGGCCTGTAGAGTTTTCTAAAGTGTGAATATTAGAAGATTGATACGCCGACAATGTAAGTTTTGGGACATTTAGCTTCTCAGTAAGCGAGGACACTCTTCGCTGTTGATTTAAGCTTGATTTTACATACAATTGTTGCTTTAGCAGCTTAACAGTTATAAGTGTTTCCTGTTTAGGTGCTGTTTGTACTTTGCTAAACCTCCCTGACACCATGGGTGTCTATTCGGGGTGTTTGACTGTCAGATTAGCCATGTCTTTGTTTGCTAATTTCCTGTATTCTTTCCACATCGCCTGTAGCTGACATGGGTTTTGCTCGACTCTTCAACTCTCCCCTCAAGCCGCTTGCGGACCTGGACCCTGTGGTGGTGACGTTCTGGTACAGGGCCCCCGAGCTGCTGCTGGGGGCCCGCCACTACACCAAAGCTATTGGTGAGTCTCGGGTCACATTGTGTGTGTCTGTCTGTGTGTCCTCCCAAGGTCCCTCAGTGTCAATAAGAGTGATCTATGGTCTTCATCGGTTTGAAGCAGCTGTGTCTACACGATTATATTTATCATTCCTGGAACATGAGTCAGCTGTGCCAGTCTCAGGCTTCCACTGTGTTTGTGATTATATCTAAAAGTGTGTGAAAGAGAGAAAGCAGTCCCATCTAAAATCTGTCTTGGTGTTTAAATGTTCTCTATACGCCATTCCGAGCATTAATATAGCAGCAAACAACTATTAGCTATGTAAAGAAATAGAGAAGTAATGTCTACCTGAGCAGAGAAAGAAGTGTCTCTCCTTCTCTGTGTGATGTATCTGAGCTTCTCTGTGCTTTATTTACATAGCCAGTTACCACTGACAATACCGTCCTGACACACACCGTTGTCACGGAAACATAATGCCCACATCTTATCATCTAACCCAAAATAACTAACTTTTGTTTTAAATACTCCTAAACCTTCCTGGTTCAGATGTCTGATCCAATTTCAGTTTATAATTTTATTTCAAATCATCTGAACCCACATGTTTTCTCACTTTGCTGTTTAGCAAGCTTGCAGTAAGGTAGTAGACAATAGTAGAAAAATAATGATGAATAGAAAAATAACATTTAAGATCAGTTGATGCTTTTTTTCATGAAAATTAAAGTATTTTAGTCTGGTCCTCACTCTAACTTTAACATTAAGCTCATCTACAGCACTGTAGCCAATGTGTGTGTGTGTGTGTGTGTGTGTGTGTGTGTGTGTGTGTGTGTGTGTGTACATGTACCAGATATTTGGGCAATTGGCTGCATCTTTGCGGAGCTGCTAACGTCGGAGCCCATCTTTCACTGTCGCCAGGAAGACATCAAGACCAGTAACCCTTTCCATCACGACCAGCTGGACAGAATATTCAGCGTCATGGGTTTCCCCGCAGGTCTACACACAATGCACACAACTACAATACATACAGACAAGGCCACAGCCTGATGACTCCTGTCATCGCACTAGTTTTACATTTTTTTACAAGCTTTACAATTATGTTGAGTGTTTACTTAAAGGTGCCCTGTGGATATGTTGTGTTTACATTCAGTGTGTACACATTAGTGCACATCTAAATTTTCCTTGGGATCAATAAAGTATCTCTCTATCTATCTATCTAGTGCGTATCCTAGAGGTCTGACAAATATGTTGAGTATATTTCCTGACTCGTAAAACACTTTTGCAAGCAGTTGCAAACATTGCTCCACTAGTGGTCAAAAACTCAAAAAAGTACATTTTAAACTAAAGTATAAAGCAATAAACATGTAAAGTAAGTCAAACACAGTGTCTAAAACACAAGTATAGTATACACGTAGGCTTCTGGTCCACACATTATAGATGAAAAAGTGCAGTCACTGAAGAGATCTCCACTCTTATACATACAGTATAGTTGATAAAGTTGTTGAATGTGTATGAACTGTGTGCCTTTGTGTTTCACAGACAAGGACTGGGAAGACATCAGGAAGATGCCAGAGTACCCAACGCTGCAGAAAGACTTCAGGAGGACAACGTGAGTGATGGATGCTGTGAGGATCTGATCATATAAATCTCATAGGCCGATACACAAAATATGAAATATAGTCAAACTGCTTTTTAACCGTTGTTGTGTTTTCGCTTCCAATAGGTATGCAAACAGCAGCTTCATCAAATACATGGAGAAGCATAAAGTGAAACCAGACAGCAAGGTTTTTCTGTTGGTAGGTACATACATGAGATGGTCTGCACACATCTGAAAAGTCTGAGACTGTTCTTTTGGTTTTCAAAATAATTATTGGAGGAAAACTTGTGACTAAGAGCCCTGAGCTATGAGAGGGATGTGTCAGAGTTTACATGGTAAACACGCAGAAACTTTGTTGCCACAGATCTGCCTAAAGGACGGGCTGAATCACTTGGTACTGAAAATAAAAAAAGGTTTGAGAGTTACTCCTCACTGCTCTCCTTTAGAGTCACTAGTTATGCATAATGTCAGGTGCAGTGCAATATGTCCCCATACTCTCTGACTACACTGCTGTGCAGACACTGAACTACAACACCAATACCTTGTGTTCTACTTCTCTGCTTGTAGCTCCAGAAACTGCTCACTATGGACCCCACCAAGAGAATCACATCAGAGCAGGCGCTGCAGGACGCGTACTTCCTGGAGGAGCCATTACCAACCACTGAGTGAGCAAGAAAAAAAACTCCTTTAAGAACTCTTCCTGTTTATATCCTGTGTTTTGGTCGGTATGGTGGGATCAGAGTGGTACATTATGTTCATGCAGAAGCTTCTCTGTGATTGCCTCTAGTGTGTTTGCTGGCTGTCAGATCCCCTACCCAAAACGAGAGTTTCTAAATGAAGATGAGCCAGAGGAGAAAACAGAAAAGGTAATTAGAACAAGCTTGAAAATCTTTTTGACACGTGACCGCTCCACCAATGTCATTTCATTACTCCTTATTACTAACACAAATGTTATGTTATGGTGTTGGCCACACTTGTAGAAGGACGTAGTAAAAGCAGAGTGAAACAAAAAGGTGTGGTGGTGGTGGTGGTAGTGGTAGTGGTGGTGGTAGTGGTAGTGGTAGTGGTAGTGGTAGTGGTGGTGGTGGTAGTGGTAGTGGTAGTGGTAGTGGTGGTGGTAGTGGTGGTAGTGGTGGTGGTAGGGTAGTGGTAGTGGTAGTGGTAGTGGTAGTGGTAGTGGTGGTGGTAGTGGTAGTGGTGGTGGTGGTGGTAGTGGTAGTGATAGTGGTGGTGGTAGTGGTGATGGTAGTGGTAGTGGTGGTGGTAGTGGTGGTGGTAGTGTAGTGGTGGTTAGGCTGAGCCCCTGAGCAAAGTACTTAAGTAAAAACAGTACGAACTTGAATAAGTGTGAATAAGCCCAAGACGGTGTTAAAGGAAACACTTGTGCGCTTGCTCTTGTGGCCTAGATACTTTTTTTGGCTTCATGCGCCACTGAGCAACTCCCGCCTCCAACACTGTATCCAGTTCTCTTTATACATCCATGAGTCTGACACTGATAGCAGAGTCATATCCACATTCTACATATTTACTGGTTTCAGTATTTGGTTGTCCCTGGTCATTTCTCACTACAGTGTTTGATATTAACAGAGCAGAGAATGGAGACTCATTCACGTTCAACCACAATCACAATGGGGTTTGTAACACTGATGTTTCTATGTTGGTTTCCATCAGTATGCCGACACAGGAACATAATAACACAAACCAGTGATGCACAGATAATATGGAATGATCAGCCACTATGCTGTGCGATGTTTGTGTTTGTTTTCTTTTGTAAAACACAAAAAAGACCAAATGAGGAGACAGAGGATAACATACAAAGAAACAAAGAACAGCTGGATGAGCTCAGAGGTGGACAGTTACTAAGTACATTTACTCAAGTACTGAAGGTATGTCTACTTTACTTGAGTTTGATCATTTTTCGCTACTTTATACTTCTACTCCACTACATCTCAGAATGAAATGTTTTTTCTGCACTACATTTTGTTTCTAGTTACTTTTCATGTACAAAAGTTATTTGTTTTGGAACCAGTAAAACAAACTAGCTTCATATAAAGTAGTTAAAAGAAGCTCCAGCAGCAACATGCTGCTCTAACATTGATGCGTCAGTAATAACTGTGCCATTTATTGTATAGGAGCAGATTTTCTGCAGACTAAATACTATTACTTTGATCATTTTCATCGGCCAATCAGCTCGCTACTCCCTCACTGCGAGTGGGACCCAGATTCCCCTCAAACAAAACGGCCTGTTTGCTATCCTGGCTCCAAAATGGTGGAACGACCTCCCCATTGATGTCAGGTCAGCAGAAAGTCTTCACAGCTTCCGTCGCAGACTGAAAACTCACCTGTTTCGACTGCACCTCGACAAATGAAAAAAATAAACTGTTCTTTGTATGTTGCACTTATATTAGTTTAGCTTATTTGTAGCTAATAGTTGAATTCGTATTTTATTGTTTCTGTATGTTGCACTTCAAACTGGCTTATTTGAAGCTAGTGTTCTGCACTTAAAGGATTGTACCTATTTGAAGCTAATGTACTTGCAAGATTGTTGCTGTTTGGAGTTGTATCCTCATGATTGTTGACTTTTTGTAAGTCGCTTTGGCCAAAAGCGTCAGCTAAATGAACTGTAATAATAATGTAATGTAATAAATGCCATACTGTTACTTAAAATGAATGATGGTACTTTAAAAAAAACGTAAGCACACTAAAGAAAGCCTTTTACTAAAGCTGGTACATGTTAGCTGCAAAGCTGTTGTGCAATGTGAGCTGAGACTCACAGCTTCTATTCAGCCGAGTGTACTGCTTCACAGGACGAGCAGGGGCTCGGTTTAGTTTGATTTCATTGTGTCATAACACAAAACATTCAACTGGATATGCATTACAAATGTAAAGAACAAATAAGAATTACAATTAAATTAAATGAAGTGATAAAACTGTTATAAATACAAAGTGAAAGTACAGGCTGTTTTTGCAGATGTTGAAGGACCCCAGCCTTCTCAGGAAGTATAGACGACTCTGCCCTTTCTCATGAAGAGTGTACCCTCGATGGACACCGGTTGCAGGTGTGGCCTGATCCTTCGGAAGTCCACCACCATCTCCTTGGTCAGCTGCAGATGGTTCGACTTGGACCACCTCACAAAGTCCTCCACCAGGCTCCTGTACTCCCCCTCTTGTCCATTCCTGACACAGCCAACGATCACAGTGTCATCTGAGTATTTCTGCATGTGGCAGAGCTCAGAGTTGTGCTGGAAGTCAAAGGTGTAGATGGTGAACAAGACAGGGGAGAGTACCGTCCCCTGTGGCGCTCCAGTGCTGCTGACCACAGTGTCGGACGTGCAGTCTTTCAGCCTGACATACTGTGGTCTCTCTGTGAGGTAGTCCGTGATCCATCTCAACAGATGTGAGTCCACCCTCATCTCTGTTAGCTTATCTCTCAGGAGTAGAGGCTGGATGGTGTTTAAGTCGCTGGAGAAATCAAAGAACAGCATTCTCACCGCGCCACTCCCCTTATCCAGATGAGAGTAAGCCCTGTGAAACAGATAGAGGATGGAGTCATCCACGCCTAATGAGCACAACAAAAACTGCTGACCTGCAGATGTGATTATAGTAGAAATTACTCATTATTCAAATAGAACATTTAAATATACTATACTAAATAACTATTTATAAATATGTTATATATGAATCTGACTGATATATGCCTAGTATTGTCAGGTGCGTTTATACATGACCTGCTGCCATATATATTATATATATATATCTATATATATATAATATAATATATATATATATATATATTATAGTATGTAAATACATATATAATATATTATATAATATATATCTATATATCTATATATGGAATATATATATATATATTATATAATATATATATATATATATATATATATATATATGGAATATATATATATATAATATATTATATATATATATATATATATATATATATATATATATATATATATATATATATATATATATATATATATATATATCCCTAATAGCAATGTTCCCATTGAATGTTCCAAAATGTCCTACTCTTAATGGGTAATTGGACAGTAAGCGCACCTGTACTTGCCAGTAAAGGCCGTGGTAGTAGTGAAACGTGTTGAGTGGCAGTCAGATTCCGAGTCTGTTGTCCTCTTATGGTTCAGTCACATAGGAAGCTTTAAGGTTGAGCAAGTTTTCTAAAAACATCTCTGGGCAGCGTGACCCCTCAGCAGGCCTCTTCTGAGAACGTGAACGTAATATTAGTGATTGCAATAGATGGTGTATGAATATCTGATACATAATAATAATTGAACTGGTACATAGAATAATAACACACAGAAACAGACCCTGTGAGCCAACATTATATATAACAGGTGGCTTTCAACTGACTTACTAAATGTTTTTTTAATAATAATAATAATAATAATAATACATTAGATTTGTATAGTGCTTTTCTAGAAACTCAAAGATGCTTATTTATTTTCTTTCATGAAGTCATTCCTTGTGATGTTTCTTTAAAATAATGATGTTCTACCAATTTAGATTGTATTCCAGTCACCTCAGTGGCAGAGCAGAAAAGGCAAACCTAGGACAAAGTGATTACACTTGGTTTTGTGATCAGATCGTCCGCTGCTCTACAGCTACACTCTTCATCACTTCGCTCAGCTTTTATTGCCCTGTGTGTCCGTCTGCAGAACCAGACCCAGCAACAGCAGAAGACCACCGCTCATACTCAGAACCAGAAACATCAGCAGACTGCAGCCCAGCGGGCCCACTCCCAGCTGAACCTGGCCCAAACCAACGGCACTACTGGAGCCACGGGGGCCCCTGTCGGCGTGGGTTTACAACACAGCCAGGACCAGGCGCCCCCTAACAAGAAAGCTCGGATCGGGCCCTCTGGGGCCTCCTCAGGCACGGGGGTGCTGCAGTCAGAGTACCAGGTCAGTGGGATTTATAGGCTGCTGATATCCTTTATTTGTCTTCTTGTCAACAAATCCCAGCCTCTCCCTCGCAGCCTGATGGATCTTCTCCCTCTGTGGTGCAGCCACACTGGCTGACGTCCTCCTTCACCACCATGAACACACACACTGTACTTTATTTTCACTTAATCCCACACACACCATCCTGCTGCCACAAATACTCAGAGCACCAACATTGAATTAATCCGCCACTGAAAATAGTCCCCAACGAATGTATCATCAGATGAACAGAATTAACAGCTGGAGGTATGATAAGAAAATGTGATGACATGCTTTGATTTTTCAGGTATTTCATTGACTGGACATTCCTCTTATTTTACCTATAGGATATTTATAAAAGCATTTACAGATAGTATACTATATTATATGTATCACTATTAGAAAATAGAATTATATTTAATGTATCAGTTGTCATTTACTGTTATAGATTTGACTGCTATTGCAACATACCATTTATAATCTGAATATTGATGATTTAAGGTTCCAGCTCTTCACATGTGAGGATTTCCTGCTTTTTTTTGTCATGCTAGATTTAATGTCTGTCATCCATCCATCCATCCATCGTCTACCGCTTATCCGGAATCGGGTCGCGGGGGCAGCAGCTCCAGTAAGGAACCCCAATCTTCCCTTCTCCGGGCCACATCCTCCAGCTCCGACTGGGGGATCCTGAGGCGTTCCCAGGCCAGTGAGGAGATATAATCTCTCCACCGAGTCCTGGGTCTTCCCCGGGGTCTCCTCCCAGCTGGACCTGCCTGGAACACCTCCCTAGGGAGGCGCCCAGGTGGCATCCTTACTAGATGCCCGAACCACCTCAACTGGCTCCTTTCAACGTAAAGGAGCAGCGGCTCTACTCCGAGTCTCTCACGGATGGTGGAGCTTCTCACCCTATCTCTAAGGGAGACGCCAGCCACCCGTCTGAGAAAACCCATTTCGGCCGCTTGTACCCGTGATCTCGTTCTTTTCGGTCATGACCCAGCCTTCATGACCATAGGTGAGGGTAGGAACGAAGATCGACCGGTAGATTGAGAGCTTTGCCTTCTGGCTCAGCTCTCTTTTCGTCACAACGGTGCGGTAAAGTGACTGTAATACCGCCCCCGCTGCTCCGATTCTCCGGCCAATCTCTCGCTCCATTGTCCCCTCACTCGCGAACAAGACCCCGAGGTACTTGAACTCCTTCACTTGGGGTAATGGCTCATTCCCTACCCGGAGTAGGCAATCCACCGGTTTCCTGCTGAGAGCCATGGCCTCAGATTTGGAGGTGCTGATCCTCATCCCAACCGCTTCACACTCGGCTGCGAACCGATCCAGTGACTGTTGAAGGTCACAGACCGATGATGCCATAAGGACCACATCATCTGCAAAGAGCAGCGATGAGATCCTCAGGTCACCGAACTGCAACCCCTCTCCTCCACGACTACGCCTCGATATCCTATCCATGAAAATCACGAACAGGATTGGTGATAAAGCGCAGCCCTGGCGGAGGCCAACATTCACGGGAAACGAGTCCGACTTACTGCCGAGTATCCGGACACAACTCTCGCTTTGGGCGTACAGGGATTGGATGGCCCTCAAAAGTGACCCCCTCACCCCATACTCCCGCAGCACCTCCCACAGTATCACCCGGGGGACCCGGTCATACGCCTTCTCCAGATCCACAAAACACATGTAGACCGGATGGGCGTACTCCCAGGCCCCCTCCAGGATCCTTGCGAGAGTGAAGAGTTGGTCCGTTGTTCCACGACCAGGACGGAATCCGCATTGTTCCTCTTCAATCAGAGGTTCGACTACCGGCCGAACCCTCCTTTCCAGTACCTTGGAGTAGACTTTACCAGGGAGGCTGAGAAGTGTGATACCCCTGTAGTTGGCACACACTCTCTGGTCCCCCTTTTTAAATAGGGGAACCACCACCCCGGTCTGCCAACCCCTAGGCACTGTCCCAGACTTCCACGCAATGTTGACGAGGCGTGTCAACCAAGACAGCCCCTCAACACCCAAAGCCTTCAGCATTTCTGGACGGATCTCATCAACCCCTGCGGCTTTGCCACTGTGGAGTTGTTTGACTACCTCAGTGACTTCCATCAGGGAAATTGACGATGATCCCCCATCAGCTTCCAGCTCTGCCTCAACCATAGAGGGCGTGTTAGTCGGATTCAGGAGTTCCTCAAAGTGCTCCTTCCACCGGCCGATAACCTTCTCAGTTGAAGTCAGCAGGGTCCCACCCTTGCTGTACACAGCTTGGATGGTTCCTCGCTTCCCCCTCCTGAGGTGCCGGATGGTTTTCCAGAAGCACCTTGGTGCCGACCGAAAGTCCTTCTCCATAGCTTCTCCGAACTTCTCCCACACCCGCTGCTTTGCCTCTGACACGGCAGAAGCTGCCGCCCTTCTAGTCCTTCGATACCCTGCAACTGTTTCCGGAGTCCTCCCGGATAACATAACCCGGAAGGACTCCTTCTTCAGTCGGACGGCTTCCCTGACCACCGGGGTCCACCACGGTGTTCGAGGGTTACCGCCCCTTGAGGCACCTAAGACCTTGAGACCACAGCTCATCACCGCAGCTTCAGCAATAGAGGTTTTGAACATCGCCCACTCAGGTTCAATGCCCCCAACCTCCACAGGGATGGCTGAAAAGCTCCGCCGGAGGTGTGAGTTAAAGATCCCCAGGACAGGGGCTTCCTCCAGACGTTCCCAGTTCACCCGCACTACCCGTTTGGGTTTACCAGGTCTGTCCAGAGTCTTCCCCCACCCCTTGATCCAACTCACCACCAGATGGTGATCAGTCGACAGCGCCGCCCCTCTCTTCACCCGAGTGTCCAAAACATGCGGCCTCAGGTCAGATGATACGATTACGAAATCGATCATTGACCTTTGGCCTAGGGTGCTCTGGTACCACGTGCACTTATGAGCATCCTTATGTTCGAACATGGTGTCTGTTATGGCCATTCCATGGCTAGCACAGAAGTCCAACAACAAACGACCGTTCGGGTTTAGATCAGGGAGGCCCTTCCTCCCAATCACGCCTCTCCAGGTGTCTCCATCGTTTCCCACGTGTGCGTTGAAGTCTCCCAGCAAGACTACGGAGTCCCCTACTGGAGCCCCCTGCAGGGCTCCATTCAGGGTCTCCAAGAAGGCCGAATACTCAGAACTGCGGTTTGGGGCATAGGCACAAACAACAGTCAGAGTTTTCCCCCCCATAACTCGAAGGCGTAGGGAGGCGACCCTCTCGTCCACCGGGATAAACTCCAACGTAGCGGCGCTCAGCCGGGGGCTAGTGAGTATCCCCACCCCGGCCCGACGCCTCACACCTTGGGCAACTCCGGAGAAGAATAGAGTCCAACCCCTATCCATGAGTACGGTTCCAGAGCCAAGACTGTGCGTGGAGGTAAGCCCCACCAGATCCAACTGGTAGCGATCCACCTCCCGCACTAGTTCCGGCTCCTTCCCCCACAGAGAGGTGACGTTCCACGTCCCCAGAGCCAGCCTCTGCTGCCCGGGTCTGGTCCGTCGAGGTCCCTGACCATCACTGCCACCCATGTGACAGCGCACCCGACCCCAGCGGTTTTTCCCATGAGTGGTGGGCCCACAGGATGGATTTAATGTCTGTGTGTCAGATAAAACAAGCATTTAGAAAACATCACCTTGGACTAAACATATTTGATTAATCAGACAATCATTGACTGATTAACTGATAATTGTGGCCTGCAGCTTAGTGAGGTTATCCATATTCATTATTAAAGTTTGACTTTACTCTACTGTGGCTGTGATGGTAAACATGTCTTGTGTAATATACAGTATGTGTGTAATATGTGAGGAAGCAAACAGCAGCCTGTCAGCTGAATGATGAGGACTGCACGTTCCACATGGTCCCGCTGACACAGCTGGTAACAAATCCCGGCTAGCTTCTGTATGCTTCTGTGGTGTCTGGTGTGTCTTTGGCTCTTATCACAAGGAGAGGGACAGAGTGTGATGAAATGAGGGCAGAGAGCACCGAGTGTGATGGAGGTGACTGTTGTGACCTCTCCTGCTCTGTGTACTTGTGTTGGTGAAGCCACATGAGGGTGTATCAGTGTATCACAGATAGACATGTATATATATAGTAGTATCTGAGGCTGCAGGTCAGACAGCTGGAAGCGGTCAGCCCTCAGCACATATATAAATAACCCAGTAGTGGAGGAGGGTTTGTCACTTTTGCCCACATTGATCCATTCCCACCATGCACCTCTCTCCCTTTCTCTCTACCGTTGTCCTGAATAGATGCAGCATGTAGCGGCTTGTCTTCTGTGACTCGACTGATTTCTGCAGCTTTACATCTCATCTTCTTTGCTGGTGATGATGTTTTATCCTTTAAATGAGTATTCTTGCAATTTACAGTTTCACACCCAAGTTTGGGGTAAAGACACATAATTATTTTAGAGGTTTAGAAATCCTGGCTTTTGGGCCCTAGTATAGTCAGGCTTAAAAACACTGCATGTTACATTCTCTTGTTTCTGTGAGAGCGTGCCTGCCTGGTGAACTCCCAAGTTTTTCAAACTCTTTCGTTCATTTGTAGAAAACTATTTTACAGACTTAGTCGTAAACTGAGGTTCAAGTGTAAAATAGTTTGGCTATAACACAATTGAAAAGCCTGATTATAACCTTAGTTTTTCTATGACAACTGATTTTCAAGATCCTGGAAAACAAAATTCACCTGCTGAGAATGTAATCTAACATTAATGTGTCTTTACAGTCAGTGAGGAGTGAAAAAACATTTAACATGTTACACCTAAAGCTGGGGTAGGTAGCAGCCCATATATATGGTACATGTACACACACACAGTCACACAGTC
Source organism: Cottoperca gobio (assembly GCF_900634415.1). NCBI lineage: Eukaryota > Metazoa > Chordata > Actinopteri > Perciformes > Bovichtidae > Cottoperca > Cottoperca gobio. The sequence goes on along the minus strand of NC_041378.1, from coordinate 20,278,148 downwards.
ACACACACACACACACACACACACACACACACACACACACACACACACACACACACACACACACACACACACACAGTCACCCATAGTCACACAGTCACAGTAAAAGTGAATATTGCACATGGCAGTGATAATAACAGTGGTGGAATAGTGTGTTCTTGGTGTGGTGGTCTACCAGGGGTCGTGGTGATTGTACAGTCTGACCTCTGCAGGAAGAAAGGACCTACGGTGTCTCTCTGTGAGAAACCGCGGGTGAAGCAGCCTGTCACTGAAGGAGCTGCACAGTGCAGACAAAGTGTCCTGGAAGGGCACACACAGTCACACACAGTCACACACACACAGTCACACACACACACAGTCACACACACAGTCACACACACAGTCACACACAGTCACACACACACACACACACACACACACACACACACACACACACACACACACACACACACACACAGTCACACACAGTCACACACTCATTGCTGTTTTTTCCGTCTTTCTTTTCGTCAGCACTCCGGCTCCCACCTTGGTTACCAAAGCAACGTCCAAGGTTCCACTCAGCCCCAGAGCACCATGGGATACTCGTCATCAACCCAGCAGAGCTCCCAGTACTCCCACCGTTACTGAGGCTCCCGGCAGAGGAGTTGGCTCCTCCTGCAGCCTCCTCTACCTCAGCAGACGTCCCCATCATTTTAGCCCAGCCCTCCATCACCTTTGACATCTCTCCTGATAGCCTTCCTCTGTAACACAAAGGCAAACAAACAATCTAACGAGAAGTTGTGCCTGGTCGGGCTGGTGAAAATAATGTAAGATAGATGTGAATTCTGAATCATGGCACTTACAAACCTGACTTATATCAGGAAGAACCGCAGCTCTGTTCATATACTGTATGTACATTATATAGCACCTTTTAATATTGGACTTTTTATCAGCTAATTGCTTAGATTTCAAGTTTACCTTGATAGTTGATGTCATTGTAAATATTGTACATATGGAAGTGATGGGATGGAAGTTAAGCTTCTCTAGTGTAATATTGGATAATCAAAAGAAACGTTTGAGCTCACCCTGTAGTCACATGTTTTACACAGAAAAATATCAGCACTTTAGCTGATACAATTGCAGGGAAATATTAAATGCGCAATTTAACTTAATCTTCTCACAATAGGGTTTCTATATTTAGACTTCTCTTTATCCACATTTGGATTTTGAACGTAAGAGAAGAAGTAGTGTCTCTACAGCTCTGAGTTCTGTGATTTGTGATACACCCCACTACAAGATAAGAAACATCTGACAGCCGAGCTTCGTGTCCTCTGACGACGACTTTTTAGAAGGTTGGATGCCTCTCGTTTGTGGCCAGCAGCTCGGGATTGTCTTCTTGCTGGTGGACACACATCTTATCGTGGACTTTCAACACTTTCAAGATTTCTGAACACAAACGTACAGGGCAGCTAACAGTACGGCCCTCCTATATGCTTCTGGAGACTGTTACTGCCTGATGTCACATTGTTTTTTTAAGGTTAAATGTTATCATTGTGGCCCTGTGTTGGTGTGAGTGTGTGTGTGAGTGTGTGTGTGTGTGTGTGTGTGTGTGTGTTATATGCATGGTGTTTATCCTTTTACTTACTAGAACTGCACTGAGTGCTGAACTGATCTGCACAGTTTCCTCCTCTTCCTGTCTGCCCCTCTGAGCAGACATGTGGCCGGGACCTTCGAAGACAGGGGGTGCGTTCTGTGGGAGATGCCCAGGAGGCAGGAGCAGCAGTAATGATGTGTTGATGTAAATGTCCATTGTAAATCCTCAGTGTCCCTACATCAAGTATTCTTTTCTAATTTCTAATTTTTCTATTTTTCTAAGTACACTTACTTAAGTACTGCACTTAAAGGAATAGCTAATTCTCTTTTTGCCAAGAGTACGTGTCTTTATGAATATGAAGCTACTGAGGGCTAGCTTAGCTTAGCTGTTTCTCTGTTTCCAGTATTTGTGCTAAGCTAAGCTAAGCGGATGCTGGCCGGTACAGTTTTGAGGTACGGGTGCTTTAATTGAGTATTTCTATTTTATGCTACTTAATACTTCTACTCCACCACATTTATCCAAAAGAGATACTAGTAACTTTACTAATTAATATTTTTTATACAAAACATCATTGCATGATGCATTTTTCCCTATTAAAAAATCTCAGTATCAAGTTATGTTAGTCTGTAATTGGGTCCTAACCCATTTATGCACAAGCACTGAGAATGTCTCAGCCTGTTTTTATTGCAAATCAAATTGTTTCAAACAATTTCTAAAATCAAATTTTATTTGACATATCAAAACTATTGGAACAGCGAGGTCAATTCCTTTATTTTTGCTGTACACTGAAAACAATTGACTTTGACATCAAAAGATGAATATGAGAAAAAAAGATCAGTCTTTCAGCTTCTATTTCCAGGTATTTACATCTAGATCTGATAAATAACTTAGAAGATAGCATCGTTTTTAACGGAACACCAACATTTTAGGTGAGCAAAAGTATAGGAACAGAGACTTAAAATAGTGTGAAAAGTGAATAATACTTAATATTTAGTTGCAAATCCTTTGCTTGCAATAACAGCCTCAAGCCTGCCACCCATTGACGTCACCAAACCTTTGCATTCTTCTTTTGTGATGCCTTTCCAGGCTTTCACCGCAGCTTCTTTCAGTTGTTGTTTGTTTCGGGGGTTTTCCCTTCAGTCTCCTCTTTAGCAGGTAAAATACATGCTCAATAGGGTTCAAGTGTAGAGATTGACTTAAACCTTTCACTTCTTTCCCCGCTTGAACTCCTTGGTTGTTTTGGCAGTGTGTTTTGGGTCGTTGTCTTGCTGCATGATGAAGGATCTCCCGATCAGTTTGGTTGCATCTCTCTTTATGTTGGCAGACAAACTGTTTCTGTAGACTTCTGAGTTCATGTTGCTGCTGCCACCATGTGTTGCATCATCAAAGAAGATCAATGAGCCCGTCCCAGAAGAAGCCATGCAAGCTCCAGCCATGACATTACCTCCACCATGTTTCACAGATGAGCTTGTGTTTGGGATCATGAGCAGATCCCTTCTTTCTCCACACGTTAGCCTTTCCATCACTTTGGCAAAGGTTCATCTTTGTCTCATCAGTCCATAAAACTTTGTCCCAGAACTCTTGAGCCTCGTCTCTCTACTCTTTGGCAAATTTAATCTGGCCTTCCTGTTCTTATTGCTAATGAGTGGTTTGCATCTTCTGGTGTAGCTTCTGTACTTTGGTTCCCAATATCTTCTGAGAACGGTGTATTGTGAAACCTGACAGTTCTCACAATGTTTTTGTCATCAACTGCTGATGTTTTCCTTGGTCTACCAGTTCGACGTCTGTTGCTCAGTACACCAGTGGTTTCTTTCTTCTTCAATACATTCCAAATGGTTATACTGGCTATGGCCAATGTTTGTGCAATGGCTCTGATTGATTTTCTATCTTCTCTCAGTTTCAAAATTGCTTGCTGGTCTTCATGTTGGTTACACCTTTAAAGCTATAAATGCATTATGTACAGGCAAAACCCAAAGCTGAAACTGAGAGTAAACATTCAGTGCTATTTATTGTTTGAATTATCAATGCACAGGACACACCTAGGCAACAAAAAACACCCGTCAATCACATGTTCCAATACTTTTGTTCACTTGAAAAATGGGTGGGTTCAAACAAAAGGTGCTATCTCCTAAGTTGTTTAACTGATCTAGATATAAATACCTGGAAATAGAAGCTGAAAGACTGATCTTTTTTCTCATATTCATCTTTTGACGTCAAACTCAATTGTTTTCAGTGTACAGCAAAAATAAAGGAATTGACCTCGCTGTTCCAATAGTTTTGGAGGGGACTGTATATCTAGTACACCGACCTTATACTCTCTTCAGTTCATTTGAATACTCTTTCTGCAGTTTGTTTGTTTTTAGGATTTATTTCTAGCCACAATTGTATTTTTAGGATTGGGGCTTTTTTGCTGTTAGAGATTGAACTGCAGACAGTATATAAAGTAGTACTGATCTGTATGCTGAACATAACACAGACAACACCCCACTTAAAACAAGTCTTTGAGGGCGAACCTCAAAGTGAGGCTTGTTTTCTGCTTTTATTGCTCCATCCTCACTGGTCCTGCTCGGTCACATGACAGGCGTGTGCAGATTGTATTAAAGAACCCAATGACTGTAACTGTAATTGTGTTAGCTCCAACACAGATATTGACATAGCAGGATTGTGGGAGGGGGGGCAGATGTGTGTTCTGCAATGGGATAAGGAAGCACTGACACCTTGTGGCTGTAAAGAGAACTGGAGGGAAACTGCAATTAAGTAATGTATGTTGTTGCAAGAGTTAAAGCAAGTTTCACCAGAACATGCCAGACATGTGATATTATTATTGTGTTCCTGATGCTGAAAGTCAGACAATACGATACTGATACAAGGATGTGTGGTCTGTGACTCCTCAGTGTGCCCTGTTGTCCAGCACTGGCTCTTTCTGTGCAGCAATGTGTCCATGTCACGGGTTTGGGCTCACTTCCATCTAAATTGTGTCAGTTCTGCAAAGGTTTCAAGGTTTAAAAGCAAAAACAAACATGCAGTCTGATGTGCAGATAATCTTTGCAGGATCCATTTCATCGATCTAGTTTTATTCATTTTTTTTTTTTTTTTTAAAGAAATAGAAATTGATAGTTGATTTTCTTTTTGTTTTATAAATTCAGTGTTTGGATGTTGCATATTTTACATACATTTAAAGCTGTGTTCATTGGTTTGTCTGGCCACAGAAAAAAAGCTTCACTTATTATCACCTTATAGAGAGCTGAAGTACTGACATACTGGCCTGCCTCTGTTTACTGCTCACATTGTAACCCACACCCCTCACTACAGCACTTGCTATTAGGAGTTTAAATGTTTGTGCACTTAAAGTTAAACAAAGATTTATTTTTTTATCATACAAAAGAACCCAAACTATAGCACAGCTGAAAATGTAGCAGTGCTGCATCATAACTTAACTTAACATCAGACAGTGAAGTGAACCACACATGTTGTGGTTTGTAACGTCATGTTGCAGGGCTGGATGTTTCAGTCTGATTTTAAATTAATGGTAAATGCACTGCATTTCTAATCTTTGCAACCACTAGAAGCGCTTTTACAATTAGTCAGCATTCACACACATTCATACACTGCTAGCTATGGGGTTCAGTATCGTGTCAAAAGACACTTTGACTTGTAGACCACAGGGGCCGGGGATCAAACCCCGTCCTCCCTCCTTCTGATCCACAGCCACCCATGAAGATGGACTAATGTCCATCAGTAAGGAAACTTAAATGAAACCATAATTGGTTAAATTTAAGCTTTCTATAAAGTTGATATGGTTGTTGTTATAACTAGCAGAAATTGAGTCATGTTTATGTTCAATATCCACTCTCCTCTTAGCTTTGCTTTGGTCTCCAACTCCTGATTATAAATATCTGCCTCTTTAGCTGATAGATAGGTCATTACATACACTAGCTAACTTTGTCTGACTGCCAGTTAGTGCCAGACAGCTAGTTTTTTCACCACTGCAAACAGCTTCCTGTGGCTGGAAAAGAGTAGAGTTTGCAGGCTTGAAAACCAAACATTGAGCTAAAAGAGGCTAAAACTGTCGCTGATAATTCTCTGTGGGTTTTTACTGCATCATACATTACATTACACATAGTCATATGATCAATTGTGCAGCTCTAAAGACAAACTTTCAGGTAATGAATTTCCTCCCAAACTGTACACATAAAGCATTTTCACAGTGTCTGTTACTGTCACTTCTTTGTGTGTGGTGATGGCCTAGTGGTCTAGAGGCCTTCCAAACAAAACACTAGAAGGTCCTGAGTTCAATACCAGGCTGCCACCATTGTACCCCTGAGCAAGGTACTTAACCCTGAGTTGCTCCAGGGAGACTGTCCCTGTAGTTAGTTCACTGTAAGTCGCTCTGGATAAGAGCATTTGCTAAATGTAATGTGATGGGGCTCAAAACCAGCAGCTATTCAAAGGTTTTCTCCTCCTTTACTGTTTATTTCAAATCAAATGTATTTATATAGCCCAATATCACAAATTATACATTTGTCTCAGTGTGCTTTACAGACTGTACAGGATACGACACCCTCTGTCCTTAGACCCTCGCATCGCACAAGGAAAAACTTCCTAAAAGAAACCCCAAAATTAAAGGGGGAAAAATGGAAGAAACCTCAGGGAGAGAACTGAGGAGGGATCCCTCTCCCAGGACGGACAGACGTGCAATATATGTCGTGTGTACAGAATAACTATAAGCTTTATCAAAAAGGAAAGTCTTTAGCCTGCTCTTAAATGTGGAGAGGGTGTCTGCCTCCCGAACACAAACTGGAAGCTGGTTCCACTGGAGAGGAGCTTGATAGCTGAAGGCTCTGGCTTCCATTGTGCTCTTAGAGACTCTAGGAACCACAAGTAACCCTGCAGTCTGGGAGCGCAATGCTCTATATATGTATATAACATCACAACATGTAGCACTGACTTTAACCCTGCGTGAGTTGCATAAAGTGAACCTGTCGCTGCCACTGAGCCTGTTGGTGTCACACACACTTATTACATAGGAGTGCATGTGTTTGATGATTTAAGTGATTATATCCACCATCAAGACATTCCAAAAGATGCATCAACTAAGCACTACATTGAGCTCTCTTTATGGGCTGCCGGTGGATTGACAATTGAAGCCAGTGCAGGCAAGCTGAGACTTGGCGTGAACATCAAGAGTCCTGGCAGAAGCACTGAATGGACGGCTCAGCCCGTTTGACTGCTACCACTTGAAGGAAATTTATGAGTTGGAGAGAGCTCAGCAGAACGTGTTAACACAGATGATCCCATTTCCTCCTCTGTCTTCAGGTAATGCTGCTGAGGAACAAGCACCCTACATATAGACCCTAACTCTGACAGGCAGATGGCTTTACTGGATGTTCAACAGTAGACAGACAGTTTCTCTGCACTTCACTTTTTGTGACCGCCACTTCATACCAGCACTGTAGAAGATAAATGACTAAACACGTCCTGAGGTTTCCATTAGTGCTACAGAAAAATAGTGTGTGTCACGTCATTCATTAAGGTAGAAACACATTATATAAGTGCAGTACATTTACTTTATTCTGTACAGTACTGTAGTTTCTAAAGGAGTACAAAAAATGACTTGTAAGAAACATTCCTGCATTATTGTGCATTCCAGTTAACAGGAAGAACCTGTACAGTACGTTTGGAGTTGTCCTGCATATCATACATAATGGTGGGAGGACATAAATATGGACAGTTGTACTAAAGTACAATTATTATTAACTTTTTCAATACATACAAACATAACGGCACACAAAACCCGTTGCCACAGTAGTATTTGAAAAATAAATAATATGGTCTGTTGTATTGATGAATGGCTTATTTTCTGCCCAGTTTGATGCTAAAGTGAGATTAGCACCATTCAAAACACTGACACCTATATTTACTATTAACATTAAAGAAGTGAGGAGACATTTTAAATATTCCTGTTGAATCTCAGTTAGCAACTCATTTTATCTCTATCATTTATTGGAATAAAACTGATTATTTTGTGGGATTTAATGAATATGTAAGTGCACCTCTCTTATGATTTTTACCTTAGTAAAGACTTGAACATGGATTCTTTGTTTGCTCCGGGGTTATGTTGGTATATTTTGGTTCACAGTAATACAGTACCAGTCTCCACCTCTGACTCTCTGCTGACCTGCCTGCTGCCTGGCGTGGGATGTTGCACTGATGTCCACTCCTCCTCAGACTCAGAGAGTGTGTGTGCCAAACTACAGAACCTGGATGGGTAGAATGGTGGACTGCAAGACTTAGTCACCTGAAAATGAAAAACAATCAAGCATATTCTACCATCTGTTAGCCTTTTGCTAAATTGTTGGAATGAAAGGGTTGTCTTTTTACCTCCCAAAGAGGGAATAAATGTCAGGCATCATTATGATGCCATGGCTCTAGAAACTATACATTTAGACAGAAACACAGTATAACTGGGCGTTGTATCACCCTGACAACAGAGTTATATTAATATTTACGAAACATTTAGTTGTAAATAGCAGACATTCCCAGCAGTACAATTTGCAGTGCCTCTCGGAGGCTGTGAGCCGGGGGGTACCGCTCGTAGTTAGTGATTTGAAACTGGTGGACAAACCCTTTTCCCAGCTGTGATAGGCTCGCTACCGTTCTCTTCTCACGATGTCTAGCTTTTCTTGAAAAGTTCGTCTTGAAAATGGAGTTATAATTATATCTGCGACCAAATCGATCTTCAGCCATTGTGGGTTGAAAAAAATCAGCTTGTAGAAATCTACACAAATTAGCTCGTTCAAAGTTTGCTAGCTCTGCATAGCTCTGCCTCTCAATAGTGCGTATGCAATCAAAAGACATGGACGTGCTAACGTTATCGTACGCCTGCTAGCTGGCCCCGGTGTCCCCAACTCGAAATCTGATTGGTTAACGCCACAGTTTTGTCTCCGTTCACTTTAAGCGACAGGCTCCCGCACTGTTGATTCTGAGGGCCTAAGGGCAGATTTCTTGGACCCTGGCAACACATTATGGCTGAAATATGATTGGATAAAAGCTCTAACATAGAGGCCAGACCTCCAAATCTCGATCTGGGGCTGGAAGCAGCGCAACCAAGAGGAAAGCTATGAAATGAAGAGAATAGACTATGGGGAATAATTCAATACATATTTGTGGAAAAAATATATAAAATTTAGATGTATATTCTGATGATGTTTAGGCCAGCAGAGAAGGCCTTGCTGGCCCTGACAGCCCACCACTGGTAGTACCATATTCACCCTCTTAGTTTAGCATATTAGCATGCTAACATTAGCTAGTGGTGGCCGTGGCTCAGGAGGTAGAGCTGGTCGTACTTTAATCACAAGGTTGGAGGTTGGGTACGCATGTCAAAGTATCTTTGACCGAGACACTGAACCTTAACTCACTGCAGATGGGCAGGCCAGCGTTTTCATGACAGCTCTGCAAATGCAGTCCATTCAATTAGTAGTAAACAAAGAACAAAGAACAGCTCAGGCTGATGAATGGCTTAAGTTCTGCAGGTATTTGATCAGAAATCAAAGTATTTACACATTAAAATGTTGACCTGATGACAGATGAAAAGTCAGAGGCTCACTTTAAAATTTCAGATCCACATTCTAATGTTCACAGCCATTTTTGCTTTGCCACAGCAGATAGCTCCAGCTGCAGCTCTACAGTACGTGTCCTTTCTATCTGCTGCAGTTCTAGTGGGAAAGTGCCGGCCCATCCGCAGAGTGTCAGTTTGACCTAAAGGGTAGGAGATCGGTGTCTGGAGGTCCGCCATCACACCACTCACAACCACAACCTGAAGCTTACACAGACCTTGACATTTCAAATGCCTCTCAGTAATAAACGCTCTACTCAAAAACACAGTTTGTATCATTATCTGTTACCTCTTATTGAGTCCAATGCAGTTCTAGTTCTACAGAAGTTTTGCAGATTGTCTTACATACAAAGCTTTAATTCTTATTTTTGAAAGATGCCACCAGAAAGTTTGATTCATCATATGATCATTTCTTTGTTTTTCAAATGTCCTCCCTGTAGTTTACTCACTATTACCGTCAGATGAGAACCTTGCATTCCCAAAAATGTCTTTTTACCAGGATCTATGAAAAATACCATGTCCAAGCTACAGTTCTTAGTTAATAAAATGGTTTTATCGTATCCATAAAAATGTCTTCTTTTTTGATTGCTATGAGATTTGAGAGCAGCATTTGATACAATTGATGATAACATCCCAGCAAAAGGCTTGAGGACTGAGGACGTCTCTCTGGTTCAGTCAATTCCGGTTTGCATCTTATCTAACAAAACATCTTTCTCAATTTTTTCTGTATTACATAGACAATGTTTCAATCCATTTCAGATCCTCCTCAGGTCAAAATGTTTAAGAATCAAATACAGTTTATTCACTAGCAAGGACCATGCCACAACCATATGTCATTTAATGGTATTTCAGGAGGGATTGGAGGTTGAGGATAATGAATGATTGTAAGGGGGAGGGGTGAAGGATGAAGAGGGATGTTGTCCATTTGGCTGGTCCAGAGGACGTACTGAAGTTCAGGCAGAGCGAGACCCAGTATGGAGGTTCAGTCTGAGGCGTGTTTCTGAAAATATTTTAATATACTTGGTCTCTTTGATGTAAATCAGTCCCAATGAATCTCCAGTTACAAAGTTGAGTCCTGATAATATAAGTAATAAGTGCTTTCATATGTCACTTTTAGAATAACTTCCTGCTCTCTGTTCCCCTGTCCTTAACAAAACTGTGTTGAGCTTAATAGCACTGGAGCGGCTGCGTAACCTGACCAGTAGACAGGCGCAGAAGTTTGCTTAAGAGAGGAATAATGACTGGACAACCACTGCAGAGCTAAATCTAAACTGCTGACCCATGACAAGCTGTCCTCAGACCGTGAGAAACGGGCCTCTTTCCATGCCAAGAATGTGGGTGGCCGGCCTTGTTGCTCCAAAAAGCCTATGTGAGGAGTGTGGCCAGTTCAGTGCAACAGCAGGTTTTTAAGTCTGATTCCTCTCAGGCTGCCGGTCATTCTTGTAATCTGTGTCTATGTGCAGCATGTACGCTGGGATATGAGCTGCTGTGTCTGTGTGTGTGTGTGTGTGTGTGTGTGTGTGTGTGTGTGTGTGTGTGTGTGTGTGTGTGTGTGTGTGTGTGTGTGTGTGTGTGTGTGTGTGTGTGTGTTAATAAAATGCAACCACATTCACGAGGTCAAGTCACTGGAAATTCTTGAGAATTACTTTTTTGTTTTTGCTGATTCATTGGCCTGACACATAACACTCCCCAAACCCTAGCACATGTGCACTAGCACATCAAAAAGTGTACAAGACATTGTGTAAAGTAATGACTACTCTGAGAGAGCTCTGGTCATAGAGGATAACAGGCTGCACTGTGCTGTCAGTTTGCTGCTCGCACTGAAGGGGATTTCAGCTCTTGGCTTCAAACCCAGAGTCAAGGGGGTCACGGTCTGTGCGAGATAGCAGGGGCCACAACATGTGTGTGTGGGTGACTGTGTGTGTGAGTCACTGCATTATGCCGACACATGAGAGGCCATATGTTTCCACCCAGTACACTGAAGAACAAATGCACCGTCTTTTTCACAAGAGTTCCCACAAGCGTCTGTTTTTTCACTCCCCCCCATGTGTGGGTTAATGCAGCAAGAAGTAGTGAGCAGGAGACGTGGCCCACATCAATTACATCGTAAAGGAACAATTAAATGGGACACCTGTTTATGATGTACACGCAAAATTAAAAAAAGAGTCGTATTTAAAAAGTGGGTGCAACATTGCAAGAGAAAACTGGGGGGTCCTTCCTGGAGGACGTGATCATGTGATATTAAAAACACTAAACCAATATCCCTGAGAACTTATACAGCACAGCAATTTATTATCAAAAATAGATCTCTCTTTTCAAACACGAATTAAACAGTTGTGGGGCTTTTACTCTTATGCTTTTAAGCTCATTCATGGTTTATATCATTAATGCTCTACAGTGCTCTAAATATAACAGTACCTACCTAATGGTCATGATGCCGTTTCAACATTCCCATGAAATTTAAATTCAAATTTGTTGTAGAACTGCTACAATGTGTATTTTAATATGTGTAAATAATGTTAACATAAAACAAATGGTAAATTGATTTTAATAATAATAATACATTTTATTTATAGAGCGCTTTTAAAAGGTACTCAAAGACGCTTTACAGGTACATATAACATTAGAAATTACATTAAGAAAAACAGGACATCAACATTTAAAATACATAGAAGTTTTGAAAGTTCATACTTGATCTTAGGAACCCCAGAAAGATATTTTAAAAGAAAAGGAAGAAAAAAGGTCCACTTACTAGCTTTTCTTTTCTTTTTAGCTTTCAACTGCATTTCAAGGTCTTCAACAGTCATGCCGGCTGCTCTGTGAGACTGTACTTTGGCACATGCTAACATCATAATGTTGACGCTGATGTTTAGCGGGTATAATGTTTACCATCACCATCTTAGTTTAGATGTACCAAATTTCATATCAGGTCACTTTTCTATTGTACAGATCAAAAACAAAATTACTTTTTGTCCATCTTTCAGTTCAGATCGAGCCTGACTAAAAATACAAACTGAATACAAAGACTAACAATGAACATAATGATGAAAACATACTCTGGTGCACTCTCAGTTGCTCCCTGACAGCCCTTCCTCTGCCTAAGTGGTGGAACAAAGTGTGTTTATGATTGTCCAGTGAGGGAACACATGGGGATTGCTCTTCACTGACACATTTTGCCACTCACCCTTTTAGACTTGGTCTACAGGCCTCTGCACTGTAAAGTACTGCAGGTCCAAGTCTTATCTGCAACGTTGGATTGGTTTGATAACACTTTGTATAAAAAGTTTAATAGAGACAATGACATGCATCATGCACACTTTGTTAATGTTAGTCTTTGTCTTGTTGACAAGCCCTGTTGTCTTGCTTGCTCTCGACAAACACTGTTAATAAAAGACAAAGACTCCAGATCAATGAGCCATTTCAAACCCCATGAATTCATTCATCAGTAGGGTGACACTCATTTTGAGAGAACACAACAGACTGAACTTTAAAGTCCGCAAACAATAGGCTCATGCATATCGACCCATGTCCTCCAGGAGCATTTTACAGTGAAGGAACAGCAGAGACAGAAGCTCTACAAAGGTTTGTTAAATTATCTCTGGACAGAGCACTAATGTGTGACAGCTTTGCTTTTTACACTCAACCATGAAAAGTGGTGCTTCCTTTGGGTGTTGATACCCAACACCAAAACTGTAGTCAATATTGGGAATTGTCAATAAGTGATTTACATTGATAAGACTTGAAGTACCCTAGCTGCTCTGTGATGCTGTGAAACAAAACAAAAAACAAAGAGAAAAGAGATCTAACATGTGTCTGTCAGGCTGTCTCTGGACACAATATTGCTTACAGGTATTTAGGGACACACATATTCTTGTTAATTCCTGCATAGTTGTCTACACTCAGCAGCAGCAGGATTTGTTTGTAATAGTGGTGTAAAAAAAACTACACTTAGCATTACCAGCTGTAAGAAATGTACCAAGGTGATCATTCATTGATCCAGGGCTTCAACCTCTCTATGAGGAAAGGTAACATAAAATAAGACTTTGAAGACTTTATTCTTTAACTATCCCACTTCTCTTGTGCAGTTTTCATCCCAGAAATCTAAAAACAATCTGGGCCTTGTTTAGTTTTTCCTTTGCTTGCACCTCATGCAGCAGCAGGCTGCTCAGCTCATTTTACAATCTCAACTCTCTCCTCCCTCAGCGCAACTTTGGGAAACTGAAAAAAAGAAAAGCAACTCTTCTTCTCGCGATAGTAGCTTACTTTTGCAGCCGCCATATTCTGTGACAGTATTTTGATTCGTATCTGCTGGAAGTGAGGAAAAAGAGAAAAGTGAAGGGCTGTCGAGGGGAGGGGGGGGGGCTGAAGAAGAGGAGCTGTCAAAAAGTTATTCCCGAGTCTCTGTCAAAAGGCGGAGAGTTGAGGCTCGGTATCCCTTCACTAACGCTGTTTCGAGGACACACAAGGCCCGGGGCCTCGGTGCGGTTGGTTCTTCGTCTCCCTGGTAGTAGCTGGACTCCTCTCGGCTTCTTCTGTCCCAGCTCCGCGGCCCTCTGGAGGTCCGGCGGCGGTGTCGGGTGTTGAAGGCGGCCCGAATAGCGGCGGCAGCGGAGACGGAAAGGTAAGTTACATGAAGTTAACTAACTTTAGGCTTTGGCCAGTTAGCAACAGCCGGAAGAAAGCCGTTTAACAGCATTACTGTGAAATGAAAAAGCCTCTGAGCGTCTTGTGCGATAAGCGCTTTTATATAGCGTCCCATTATGTTTTAAATAAACACTTTTCAGATGTGGAAAAGGTTTTTGTCCACAGCAAGCAGCTAATTTATGTTAGCTAAATTGGCTAAGTTGAAGTGTTTTGAGGCTGTTGCCGTCTCGGCCGAGTTGGCAAATCTGTGACTGGGGTTTAAAACACATTTGTTAACTTTCGCCTGAAGTCCGCTTAATGTGTATATCTGTAAATAACGTTTGATTGTATGTGTAATTTTACTGTAGCATACGGTTGTCTGACGCTACATGTTTTGTAGCCCACGTTAGGCTACTTTTTCCATCGAGCTCTCTGAAACGTCGTGGATGGAAATTTTAAATCAGGAAAGCTTCACTTAACCTCCTGTCCGGATTATTTGATCTCCAACAAGTTTAAAAATAAAACTGTTACACCTCAATTAAGTGGTTATCCCTTTGATATAACACTGAAACTATGTGTTTGTGTAACATGGAAACTTTCTTAAAAGTAACCTTCCAGTTTGGGGCAGTTGTGTGTCAGTGAATGTATCATACATACAAGTTCTTGTAAGCCTCGCTATATGTCTGTCGTTTTCACATAAAGACGATGCAAAAAGAGCACAGTAGTTGCAAAACTGTGCTCTGTGCCAAGAGAAACTAAAGGAGACACTAAAAACTCCAGACTGTGTTTGGTTGTTTTTAATAATCAGGTGATAACCAGTTTGGTAACTTTCCTGGATCAGATGTTCCTGGTTGGTGGTAGTTGGGATGGAAACTTATAAGGGGGTGGGTCTGAGCCTGTGACAGCCTAAGTGACAGCTCAGTTGTTGTTGTTTGTATTCTTGGTATGGTTAAATTGAGAGACGTTTATCCTGGGATAACCTAACCTGTCACGATTTACCCTTTTCTCTCCTGTATTTATTCTTGTGAAGCCAAGTGCCTGCACAGATTGCAAAATTTGACCTATTTTTAAAGTTTCATGTTTGTTTGTGAGGCAACAGTCTGTTGGATAACAAGAAACATGGAAGGTGTTTCAAAGTTTTGACAGACCATGGTTGAGTTATTTTAATAATCTGCAGGACCACATAATAAGTTATTTTCCTGACTTTGCTTCTTGTTGTTGGTTATTTTCATGCAGTCTAAATTAAAATGTAATCATGCAGATTTCAACCAAATGAAACACAAATATTACTGTTTAATGACAGGTAATTGTTTGGCCATTTGTGGAGGTCTACACTGGCACAGTGAAAGCATCTCTGGGTGTGCTGAGTGTTTCTCCATGTTGTATCACTTAGGCTGGTCTTCATAGTAGCACCATCTACCAGTCGATGATGCAAAATGTTGGTTGTGGCTGGAAAATCAGCTCTACCAGCTGTTTGGCAGATAATCAACCTGCATCCAATTGGTGTTTTATTCTAAATTTCTAAAAGGTAGAATTAACTCTAGTGTAGTGTAGAAATGACACATTCAAAGTAAAACCTACCTGACTGTTTTCTTATTTGACTGCATCCTCAGCAGATGTTTGCTTCTCTACCTGTTTGCTTTGAGTTTACTCACAAGTCTAAAGAGCTCACAATCACTTCTCTGTCGCTCTCTGAACACTTCTAATCTAAACTGTGTGGTCATAGCTACACTGTAAGAGTGTATATCATTCATTAGCAGCTTGTGCCTTTCTTGACTTGCAGTCAACATTGCACTTCCTGACCAATAAGCTGCATGGCTAACTGTTTATAGGTGCAGGCCCCTAACTGAAACCATGTGTGCCTGTAGCAGGGCAAATATGTTGCTAGGAGGCCTTGCTGATTTGCTTTGGAGAGGCTGCACCTAATGCTCAGAGCCTCTATGATAAGTGCTAAATCAGGATTTTGGTGAGGATCAGGCACTTCCACAGAACAGCATGCTGCTAATTGCTTTGTTTGTATGTCATTTGGCATATGCTAACAGACTAAATTAACACGAGGGCACAATATATTGAAATGGAGGATTTGAATCCTCTTTTAACGGTCACACACATGTGCACAGCACAGCACAGCACACACAGTGAAATGTACACTCTGCATTTAACCCATCTATTAGGAGCTATTATATTATCAGCGCCCGGGGTCCAGTGCCTTGCAGGAGGTGAACTAGTTCCTCTGGACGTACCAGCACACACTCCACACTTGGTCTGCTCGACCTGGACTTGAACAACCTACAGTTCCCAAGTCCAGTCCCTATGGACTGAGCTAATGCCGATTTTATAGATCCTAACTCGGAGTGTGTTACCTAAATTGGCTTGATGCTTGTTGACAGAGGTGAATAATTGGGCTCTCTTGATGGGTTTGCTTCCGTACAATAAACAAACTAGACTAACACTTGTGTTTAAGTTTTAAGAACTTTTACATCAAACTGAGGTTGTGTCATATTGTTGCAAGCTCTGTGCCAATACTTAAATCTTCTTTCCTGAAAAACCTGTTTCCTGATTTATCATTTGCAGTTTGCACAAAACAACTTATCACCAATCGGAACAATGGGTGGGGGTGTGTAGTTTTCCCCCTTTTACAAGGGAAGAGATAATTACTACATATGAGTGTGTTTTGGAGGGAGAACAAATTGTTGTTTGGATCAACAGTGCAGTCAGTTTAATGTTGGCTTACCTTTCTCTTTCTCCATGTGTCGGAACACATTGTCTTTTAGAGCCTGCAGAGTCTGAGTTGTATAACTTGATGTTCTTTCAGACAGCTCTCTGCTCAGTGTGTTTTCTTCAGAGTAAAGGTGTCAGGGTAAGACCTATATTGCCAAATGGGAATCACATAGTTGGAAGGAAAGGATCCATCACATTATGCCCATTGCTGCAGAATCAGGAAGAGGGCTTGGTGTTTTTAACCCTCCCCCACTGCAGTGTGTGGCTGTCAGGAAGAGAGGCTCTTATTAAAGCCCCCTCCCCCTGTCGAGCTCTCCTGACTTCTCCGCTTTAAATGGAGTCCTCCATTACACATGCTGCCTGCTCATGGTCTTCTTTAGATTAAGGGTTAAATTGCATGCATCGGGGCTGACACGGCACAGTCCACTGCACCTCTAGCTGCCCCCTGCTCAGCGCATGTTCATTTTGCAGAGTGCATTTTGTAAGGTTTGTCACTTTTGTAGCGGCTTTACAAATAATCCACAATTATGATCACACTTTCACAAGATTATTTTTTAGGTTGGCTTGTCTTTAGCACTTTGTAGGTGTGCATGATATGGCTTTATTTTGACATGATAAAGCTGCATTGATTCTTTTTTTACTTGTAGGCAGAATAACTCCTCAACAAGCTGACAAACTCACAGCCATGACCAATTCTGACCTTATAATTGCCTGTTTGCACATCAAGCAATCACTGCATAAGCATTTGTTTGGAGTTGTGTTTCTCCCACTGATGAACTGTATGCAAGTGCAACATTAGGCTACCTCTCCGGGTTGGTCTCGATCTTGCAAAACAGTGACGAATCACTCCAAGTGCTTCTGGCACTGAGTAATAGTGGTCTGAATATACTGAATTTGAAGAAAATACACTCAATCTGAATCTTTTTGTTGAAAAAGATGCCTGTAGGTGGTATAGCTGGTAGGTAAGAGCTGGAAAACACAATAGAAACATAGCACCAAGTGTTACCAAGTTCACCTTCAAATTTCAGATAAAAGGGACAAAAACGTAACTTATTAGACACTTTTTTCTGAGAGTAACACTGTGTGTGTGTGTGTGTGTGTGTATGTATTATATAACCTTGACCTGGGCTCCAGGTTTCATCCCGGATGCC
This sequence comes from Cottoperca gobio, assembly GCF_900634415.1. Taxonomy (NCBI): domain Eukaryota; kingdom Metazoa; phylum Chordata; class Actinopteri; order Perciformes; family Bovichtidae; genus Cottoperca; species Cottoperca gobio. Next base: position 20,260,468 of record NC_041378.1, on the reverse strand, counting down.
TTTTTTTAGCACACTTAAAAACAAAAATGAAAAGAAAAAAAATTCCAGGCAAAGCTTGACAAGTTAACTATCAGCACACTCTTGGTTCAGATTTGCACAGGCGCACACATGTACACTTGGGAGCGGCCCTGTAAAACCACAGACTTCTACAGTATGCAGAGAGCGGTAGAGGGTTAAATGTCCTGGTTACCTGGGGGTTGGAGAATTTACCTGGCAGCTTTCTGGTCCTGTCCCTTGAACATCAAGCCTACCAATACTCCTTATTTATTAGACATATTCACTAAGGCTGAGCCGAATGATTAATCGCATTCAAACCAACATTGCGATGTAATACAATGCAATTTTTCAAATGGTAAAAGCTGAGATAAAAAACAACAACCTACGGGTGGGAAACACCTGGCCCCATGGGCTTCACATGCCTTAAGCTCCAGGTGACATATGTGAATGAGTGTAAATAAAATAAAAAAAAACATATAAAATGCCACGCCACTGCAAGCTTTGATGATCGCAGCACTACCTTGTGAAAATATTACCCTGCATTGTTGTAAGAGTTGCGTAGCGAATGTCTGTCTGGTTGAGCGAGAGCGAGAGATAGAATATTCTCATTATTACTTGACGCTTTTGCAATATTGCCCTCTATATCCATGCCAATAAAGCATATTGAATTGAAATTAAATTGAGTAACAGTGGATGATGCACTCGGAGATGACGGGTGTTGGCGATGGGAGCAGAGAGGAAATTAATGGTAAGAATAAATGTACAGTGTAGGTTTCAGGTTGTCCATAAATAACTTTGACTTATCTAACTATTTGTAGAGTGTTAGAGCCATAGTCGGTGTGCACTTTAGTTTGTGTGAATTGTTATAATACTGTTGCTGACTGGATATTAGTAAGATTCATATTTATTAATTATTATTTATCATCGTTGGTGGAGATGAGGCAGGCCTGAGTGACACAGATGAGATTTTGTCTGTAAACATGTTGATTTCTGCTGTAAAGCATTTTAACATGGGGGTCTATGGAGATTGACTCGCTTTTGGAGCCAGCCTCAAGTGGCCGTTCGAGAAACTGCAGTTTTTGGCAGTTACATTTTTCAGCACTGGAGGTTGCAGCTTGTGTTAACACCAGGCCTGTTGTTCTGCAGTGCTTTGTTGGTCTTTTCTCAGATTTTATTAAAAATTAAAAGGAGCGGTGTAGGATTGTAAGTGATCTTTTGGCAGAAATGTAACAACATATTCATTTTTCTTTTTTCATTAGTATATCGTCACTTTAGAATGAGCCCCTCATATCTACATTAGCTGCGCCCCACCAACGGAACCCCCCCCCCCCCCCCCTTTTTGTTAAAGATAAATAAATATTCACAACTCACTTTTGACATTGAACAGGTGCTCTTTTATTAAATAAACTAAACACTTATGTTATTTATCTAATTTATGTGCACGTTTGAGTGTCTACTGCGTTGCTTTGTGCATTCACATTCTCGCCTCTGCTCTGTTTCGCGAAGGGCTCTGCTCCACACACACACACACACACACACACACACACACACACACTAAACAATCCTTTAGTGGTGAGACATGGAGCACATCAGACGCACACTCATGCAAATGATCTTCTCTACAATACATACACGCATAGTCTCCTTTCCGTGGCATGTGATAAGATGAGTTAAGATATCTCCAACATCACTGCAAGGGTCTTGGCCTGCTTTGGTTTGGTGTGGTCTCCTGTTGCCTCTTTATTCTGTCCCCCTTTAATCTTTATTACTGTCTCTTTCTGTCTTTTCTCTGCTCTGCAAAAATACTTGACTACACACTGCACTGATCTCTACCAGAGTGTTTCCAGACCTCACATGACATCCTGAACCTGCATATTGGTTTGGGGGAGGTTGCAGGGATGTTAGTGCCAGCCTGCTAAAAAGAAAGCTTCCTATAGTTGCAGTTACCTTGAAGAGATTCTTGCATTCTTGCAGCTATAGCTTCTGCAGCCTTAATCAACATTATCTTACTGTGTAAAAATAGCTTCACATAAAAGCATGGTAATGGTTGCACAGTATGCTGATTGTAAATCTAAATAAAGCTACTTTTGTCTTCAGCAAATAGAGCACTTTGACTGAAGATTTACTAGAATCATCCATGCATGTAGTTTGAGTAAGCAGTTGACCTCCCGGCTGCTTGTTTTCTGTACGATGGATATTGCAGGCTGCTGTCTTATCACTCCCCTGCTTATCCTGTGGGCTGGTTCTGGCCTCATGTCCCCTCAGATTCCCTCCAACATTTCTCGCAGATGCAGAACGGAAAGCTTGTCCTACTCTGTGGTGTTTGTAAATGCCATACAGGGACTGCTCTGTCCTTCATCATTTCTCCCACAGTCTGCTGATAGTCTTTCATATCTCTCAGGTTTTCTGTACTCACAAACGATGGGCTTTGATCTAGTGTCCTATCAGTAACGGCGTGGCCCTCAGGCTCTCGTACTCCCTTGCTCCCTTGCTCCCTCACTCTGAAAACATAATGTCGGGGCGTGGTGGACAACGGAGTCTACCCAGCTGAAGAGCCTTTGTTTGTTGTGGTTCAATGTAGCCACCCAATGGCAATTGCATGTGTGGATCTCTGTGAAATTGCAGCAGTAGTGGTCTATTAAATTAGACCCTATATTGGCCGATGTTTTGCAACCTTTTGCATCTCAGATATAACCACCTGAGCTGCGGGGGAAGACAACTAAACTTACTTCCCATAACACTTCAAAGAGAATCTTCTTTGCTTCTACTGGAGATTGCACAACAACACTGCAAGTAAAGCTCGTGGAGTTTTTTTTAAATGCAGAGACAAGTTTCTAGAACTAACCATATCCAGTACAAAAAGAGGAGCATGTTAGGTAAAAGCTTGTAAAAGTGGAATTAACTAAGGAGAACGGGCGCTTTGCATGATCTCTCAGTTGCCCAAAGTCTCCCTTTTGTTTGGAAAGTTTCTGATAGTTTCCCTGTTCTCAGTCACCATGGAAACATCTCTTCAGTTTAAAGAGGGAAGAGAAGAGCTCAGTACTGGGATATCCCTGGGTTAGCTAAGTCCACCCCACTCCCCTCACCCTCTTTCCTCTCTCTCTTCCATGGCGCCCTTTGGCCTCCCAAACCCACTGGCCTGCCTCCGCTCCTGGTTAGAGATGCCATAACAGAGCCGGTCTGCTGTGGTATTCCTTAGAGGTGTGTCTGTGCATGTCTCAGTGTGTGCCTGTGTGTGTCTGCAGCGTAATGGGCCAGTCCGACACTGGCACCCTCCAGGGAACACCTGCTAGTGCCAGTCCGACAACCGATCACTGCCTGCACACACTGCACTTCCACACATGGGCCAACTGTGAGACAGTGAGAAAAGAAAAGAGAGCCATGTACACAATAAACCTGCCCATCCTGCAATACAGCGCATGGATTATTAAGCAAGTCAATGTGTCCTTAAATTGGTAAGAAGTATAACTCCTACTGCTATATAGTGCAAAATCACCTTAATATACAGAATGTTTGGAAAATGTAAAGGGTTGCTGATCAGTGCCAGTGACTCTCATGCAGGTGCTGAGCTGTATGGCTCCCAGATCTCACTTTGCAGGCTATACTTCGTTTTGAACACAAAACTAACAGCCAGTGTAATATCTCCTATCATTTGCATTTTTTGCTTGACAACAATGGACCAAAACACATTTCAGATACAATTTTTATTAAATCCTTCCTTTGTTCAAGACTGAGGAAAACAAAGGACTATTGTTAATACACTTTTTTATGTTTTGATACAACTATCAATTATTAAACCTGACTTCATTAATCGCTGGTTCTTTAACCCTCTGAACCCCACAACCCATTGGTGGTTTTGAAAGGCATAATGTCTGTCAATATCAGATAAATTAGAAAGGTAGCAGTCTATACCAATACCAGTGAAATTCCAGGGTTCTCGATACCAATTGGATACCACTGTAAAAAAAATTACTTCAACATACTTTTTTATTACGCCTTACCTATTGTTTTTTGTTCGGGAGATTAATTCCCTCTCTACTAAACTGGATTTATTTAAATTTCTCACAAAAATAAATTTTGCAAGACTACAACAAACGCATCACGATAACGTTATAATTTAACTTCGCCTCATACAAACTTTTACTGAATAGAGATTAAATGCACCACAATGCTACTCTCTTGGACCTCCGTTCACCGTCTGCTGACACCTAACGGCTGACATTAGCTAGCTCTCCTCCTGCCAATTTTCAACACATTTGTTGTTCACAATGCATCATCTGGAAAAAGTGTGCGTCCCCTGAACGCATTCGTACTGAGTTTACTGCGTCACAAACACGTTTTCTATAATCCCCGGAACAACAGGACGGCGTGTTAGAATATTGGCAATGACTTGGTACCGAAGTATAGGTTCTCGTAACCTCCCTATTTATCCAGAATCTGTTAAAAACCTAAGTTATCGTTGGATATTCAAATTTCCGATGGTGTTTGAACGAATAATGTGTAACAAACGCTTCCCTCAGGAAACAGAGCTTAAAAGTAGTTGGCTTAAAATAGGGATATTTACTCAAAATCCCTTTTTATTCTACAAGTCTCATTTAAAAAAATTGCCAAATAAACCGTCTGCACTAACCAGATCCTGTGAAAACATTAAATTCCACGCTCCTCAGCAAGACTATGAAGCCTTAAGAGACTTGGCTGAGACCAACAGTCGGGTGACAAATTCAGTGAGACTTTGACTGAGCTGCAGGCTGTTTACTCAGAGCAGAGAGGACCAGAGAGGCTGGAAGTAGAGGCTGTAAACATATAAAGAGTTCAGTATGTAGAACCTATGTAGCCCACAGTTTCCCCCTAATATTGGTAACTCTTGTGGGAACTTGGATTTTTTTTTTACATATACAGTAGCACAGTACAGAGCACAAAAGACATGTTTGAGATCTTTCTGCTTCTAGCCATGATTGTGCTGTTTCCATAGAGGTGCAGGACTTTTCTATTACAATGAGTACCATGTGACAGGAGCAAAACTACTTGGAGTTCAGAGGGTAAAAGCAACAGTTCAACACTTTGGGAACATGCATGTTTGTCATCTTTTTCATCAGTCCTGCCGCTGTCTTCACTTGCCTTGAGTTGTTGGAATGTGCATTCGTGCGGGATGTGTCTCTGGCCATGATGGCGCTTCAGTTGTGTTTTTAGTGTTTTCATCTGAACGGAGATTAATGTTTTTGTGGACATGATTTTTTTTGAGAACGATGAGGAAAAAGAATACCTGTGTGGACTAGGCCTTAGTTTTTGATAGTTGTGGTGATATTAAATGGAGTTGTATTACAAGTCAATTACCCTGATGAAAGAGACAAGTATGACTTGAATGTTTTGAGAGGGCTGGAATAAGATCTAATGGCATCTCCGCAGCAGAGGAGTCACATGACCTGGCTGCTATTTGTCTTTTGGTTGGCCTCAAGGTGGAGAATGATACTCCTAACAGCTGCGCGAAGCATTTCCGTCAGAGGGCTTTCTCTTCAGCCATGCACACAGACGTCCAGCAATACACTGAAGCAGGGATGCATCGATAACTACTTCTGCACCACCAATGCATATTCTTAGCACAACCTTTTGAAAGTGTGGAATTATGCTGGTTACAATTCCTTACTTTGAATGAACCTTATCATGTCAGGGGCCATTCGGAATAAATGTTAAGTATAGATTTTCTTTTTTGTCTGGAGAAATCTGAAAGCATCATGTTTTCAATAAAGGGGGAAATTCATTCAGATGGATAAGAAAACTGTTTATCTTAAATATTTGACGTTTATAGATTAGTTTGCTCAGATTTAGGTATTCATTGCCCTGTTTTAGGCTTCACCTAAATCTGATGCAGCATCTGTATATACCTGTCTGAGGTTTTTCCTGTGTGTAAGGACCCGATAGCGCCACGAGCGGTAGAGTGAAATGATGGAATGAGATGACCAAAGACAGAAGTGTTGTTGATGTCCCGCTGTCTGTGTGCTTCAAAGAGCATGATGACATAAAGTAAGTGCATTTTGTAAGGCAATAAAGAGTGAAGATTTGGCTGGTGCATACTTGGCATGTCATCACTAAGCGCCTGAGTGCAAGCCGTCTCTTTGTGTTCAATTGCTTCGCAGTGAGTGTTGCGAGATAGCACTGTCACCCAAGCTCCATCTACAGTGGACAGGGAGGTCACCAGTATGAATCCAAGGCCAGCTGAGTCTGAGAAATGTTTTTTCCTTCCTCAGGTGCTGAAGTTGTGGGGCCTTTGAAAGCTATAAATGTTCTGGGGGAAATATGCTATTACAAATTCATGCCAATGAAGGTTGTACCTTCTCAACCACAGCGGACATGACTTAGTATTGAACTATTTGGTTGATTTGAATAAATTAGAAAATGTATGACAACAAACTTTTTTCTTTTCTTTTTTTAAATGTATTCATTATTTTGTTGCTGGTTAATAATGCATTGTTAATTAACTGTCTATATAAGATTAGAAAACAGTGAAGAATGCCCATCACAATATCCTAGAAGCTAAGAGGACCTTATCAAATGTCTTATTGTATATTTCCATGTATTGTTTGTTTTTTCCACAAGGTCCACTATTAATGCTTTTAAGGGCAATCATCTGGGATTTTTGTGTCATAATATTTTGAGTTTTTGTGCATCTTTTACATTCCTAATAAAAAAACATATCAAACTAAACCAGTAGTTCAAAACCCACTAATATTCAATTTACTATAATGTTAGCAACCACCTATCACATTTGGGAACCTGGAACTATCGCATTTATTGCATTTTTAATTTAAAATGACTTAAACTGATAGAAGATTGTATAATATATGCAGATTAAAGGTCATTAGAGATGTAACAAAAGTATTTTACATAAGAAATAACTTGCAAATGAATCAGCTATAGAATTAATTAGTTCCTCTGGTATGTATGGCTTTTTGTATGCATATTTGTTACCTCGGGGATAAGGTCTAGATTAGAACACCGTTAAGCTACCAGACTTCAAACCAGGTATTAGTCAACCTCCATTTATTGAATATGTTAGTGATGTCTTTCAAAAGTCTCTTAACCTCTACCTAAAAACAACATACCCAAAGTAAATTAAAAGCTGCTCTTCAACCATTTGCACCATAAGCATGGTTTTGTTCTCATTCAAAAGATAACACTCTTATTGTTCTTGCAAAATAGTCAGAATTACTCCAAGTGCTTCTGGCACTGAGTAATAGTGGTCTGAATTTGAAGAAAATAAACTCCGTCTGAATCTTTTGTTGAAAAAGATGCCTGTAGGTGGTATAGCTGGTAGGTAAGAGCTGGAAAACACAATAGAAACATAGCACCAAGTATTACCAAGTTCAGGTTAAAATTTCAGAACAAAGGCGCAAAAACTTAACTTGTTAGACAGGTTTTTCTAAGAGTCACACCAGGCGTTCACAAGCTGTGCATTTGGAGATATTATAATATTTATTGATAAAATATTATTTGTATTGCTCATAAATAACTTTTATATACCCATATTCCATGTTAGTAGTAATGACACAGAGTAAGTGAAGTATAAACACATTCTTTGTAATTTATTTTGTATTTCCTTATGAACTATTTTGAAAAAAAAATTAACATTTGTAAAAAAAACAAAAACAAACATTGAAATAGGGTATCAAAATTCTAGGTATTTCATTGGCTACACGATACGCCAGTCATCGGGAGACTCTGTTGCTATTGGCTCTGTCTGTAAACAGAAGAATAGGGGCTGGCACTTCCTTATCAAGTTGACAATCATTGGCTATTGAAGGCTGTAGATAACGCATGGAAGCTCCAATTGGCTCAAATGAAGTGTCAATCGAACGCTTAGAGTCCGCTCTACATTTTGGATTCAGACGCACAGCTCTGCATGCGCCGGAATAAAGTTTTTACTGAGTATAAATGGAAAATCCCACACATCGATCAGCTGATTTCAAAAATTGTAACGGCTGTTTATGGGCTTTTATCGATCAAATCAAATCAAATTTATTTATATAGCCCAATATCACAAATTATACATTTGTCTCAGTGTGCTTTACAGATTGTACAGGTTACGACATCCTCTGTCCTTAGACCCTCGCATCGCACAAGGAAAAATGTGACGTACAATATGTTTTAGACTGGAATCGATGTATTGGACCTTTGGCAATGACACAGGAGTGGTTTTTTTTGGGATTATTACTGATTACAGGATTATTATGAGGCTTCATAGGTGAGTTGGCTAAAAGTTAGGATTTTGAGTTTAATTGCTAGTTTGAGGAGCTGATTGTGATCTCAAAATCTAAATAGATGAGATTCTAAGCTTTCTAATAAGGTATGGTATGGGTACCACATCCAGCATGGTGGACTGTACGCAACACGTGGCAAAATAAAACTCCTGCTGGGCCCTGCAGGCCCTCTTACGGGCCGTCCACACTGTAAGAGGTTAACGGCCAATACACTGCACCATTTTCCTCTGAATCTCACCTATACAAAGCCTTGCATCTGATTATTGATAAGATAAATTAATTATAACCATAACAAAGCTGCACAATTCCTCCAATGTTATAGGTACTTAATTGCTAATGTACATATCTAAATACTTAATATTGTGCTAAAGATTCATGATTTTGTATGGGTTTGATGTTAAGCTAAAGGTAACCCAATGAATTCCCAAATGTAAGCAGCCTTTAATGCACAGCAGAAATGGTATGTCGGGTAACCATGGCTCTGAAACGGACAAAAAATCTATAATTGTGAATCATGGAATGGAGGAATCTGCTGCCATGCAGCTGGCCAGTAAAGCCGAGCAGCCTTAGAAACTGCTGGCAGAAAATCTATCAGAACCAATTGTTTCTGAACCTTTTTTTTAATCCCACCAGTCCATGTCCTTCCCACCCTCACTGCTATCAGATCAGTTTTCACATAACTTGGGTTTCCTTCAATTCATTGGCGTCTGTCTGTCTGTAAAATAACAAAAAGGAACAGTTGTGTTGTTCTGAGCAGGGCAGTGGCCGGTCTCTCAGTTTAGTTATGTCAGCTTTGAATGTTCTGTACCTGATAAATGTAGTTCACTGTAGGGCTGCTTGTGCAACCCTCACTTCCACTTAACAACTCAGCTGGTATGTCGATGTTTTTAGTAGCAGCCAGCAGGTTGACTCTGCCACATGTCCATGAGTCACTGTACGACTGCTTGTTGTGGACAGACTCAGGAGCTCCTCCACACACTGCGGTGTTGCTGTGATCAGTGAACGCTCACTGAAGTACCTTTACCACCCGTCTGGCTGCCTGCTGCATTTTCACACACAGCAACCAGCTAAATCTGTTAAACCACCATTTTGAACAGTTGAACATGAACGTTCCTTTTAAGTCAGGGGTATTCAACTAAAATTCAATGAGGTCCAGTTAGAGAACATTTCCTCAAGCAAAGGTCCGGAACATCATAATGTCATCATATCATCATCATCATATTTATGTAATCATAAATTAGTGTGATATATATTGAAGTAGCCTAGTAGCTGTATCAACGTCTGCATGTCATCAACAACTGACTGTCAAATCTAATAAAGAAAGTACAATTCAAAAACATTTTGACAATACTTATTGTCACTTAGCATTGAACTATACAGATATATATAATACTGTAGATATGTTTGTGTTCTTCTCGGGTTGCAATTAAAAATAAAATAGAGAAAATAAATAAAATAGCTTTAGAAAAATCTCGCCTCTCACCTGTCTGTATTCAGAGTCGCAATGTTTGCCGGTTGGAATGCACAGATTTGATTGGTTGAGTGGCATCACGTGAGATGGCTTAACTCACATGTAATTGGTCTGTGAGTTTCCTGAACCGCTAAACCAGTGCCGTAAAAGCGAGAAAAGCTGCGCCGGTTAAAATAGAAAATCCCTTAATAATTTACTGATTATAGGTCCGGGTCCCTAAAGGTCGGCGGGACGGCCGTCAGGTGTTTATTTACAGTTTCACAGGAGGTTGTATCTTGCCCTGTGTTCCCTACAGTCAGCCATGATGGAGTTGTTACGCAGTGCCACAAGCGGTTTTGAGATCACAATCGCAACAGTAAGTACAATAGGCATCCCAAACTAGCAAGCAAACTCGTAATCAAAACCATAACTTTGAGCCAACTCACCTATGAAGTCTCATAATAATCCTGTAATAATAATGAAAAAAACACTCCTGTGTCATTGCAGAGGTCCAATAGATCGATTCCAGTAAAAATATATCCATCATGAACATCGTCAAAAGCTCATGAACAATGTTGCAATCTTTGAAATCAGCTGATCGATGTGTACAATTTTGTGACCATACACGGTAAAAACGCAATATCTCCAGCATTCTGCGTTCTTTCAATGCTTCTAAGACTGATGCTGAACTCTGACCTCTCGATTGATACTTCATTTGAGCCAATCAAGAGCCAATGAGTGTCAACTTCATAAGGAGGTGCCAGCCCTCTTCTTTTGTTTACAGACTGAGCCAGCAGCAGCCGAGTCTCCCGTTGACTGACGTATCGTGTAGCCAATGAAATGCGGAAGAGATAGACATACGTCATCAATGGGTTTTTTTAAACAAATCTTATTTTATTTTTCATAATTGTATTTATTATAATCAAAATACAAAAAAAACACATTACAAAGAATGTGTTTATACTTCACTTACTTTGTGTCATTACTACTGACAGGGAATATTGGGTATATAATAGTTATTTATGGCCTTTTTATCAATACATTTTATAATATCTCCAAATGCACAGCTTGTGAACGCCTGGTGTGACTCTTAGAAAAACTTGTTTAATAAGTTAAGTTTTTGTGCCTTTGTTCTAAAATGTTAACCTGAACTTGGTAACACTTGGTGCTATGTTTCTATTGTGTTTTCCAGCTCTTACCTACCAGCTATACCACCTACAGGCATCTTTTTCAACAAAGAAATTCAGACGGAGTTTATTTTCTTCAAATTCAGTATATTCAGACCACTATTACTCAGTGCCAGAAGCACTTGGAGTGATTCTTCACTGTTTTGCAAGAACAATAAGAGAGTTATCTTTTAAAAGAGACAAATCATGCAAATGGTTGAAGAGCAGCTTTTAATTTACTTTGGGTATGTCGTTTGTTGGTATTTTCGGATAAATTCCCCCACCCCTTAAGAGGTTAAACCTATATTCACAGAATGAGCATTTGCACCGTAGTGAAAAGTTAGCAGTAAGTAAAGTCTGTTTCCATTCTAGAGCTCCTGTATTCATCCTCTGTGTTTGTGAGGGCACCCTCGGAAGCTCAACACAGTGGCTTTATAATTACTACTTGACTGACAGCTGCTAAATGGGAGCTTTGGACCAACACATGTAGGCAGCGTTAGGCTTCCAGTGATTACCTGCTACCAAAGGCAACAAACAGACCTGCCATCACCCAAATTTACCAACAGTTGGCTTATGTCTGGTCAGTTGTTCTCACTTAAAGACTTTAATTAGCCATGGGAGAAATATTTATTTCTAAAACATTACAAGCCCATTTGCTTTCACCGACGTTAATTTGAAATGTTGATGATTGTAACATTGTTGAGTTTATACCTTAGCTGCTTGTCATTAACACATTCAGTTTCTAAATGATCTGTGGTAATATGTCTAGGATTACATATTGAAATATCTATCAATAATCTCAGTGCCAACGGACACATAGAGTGGAAAAAGTGGATTTAGTTTTTTATGACCAGTGTGTGTGTATAATAAATTAGAGTTGAAATGATGAGTTGATTTAATTGTTTAGTCAAAACACAGAAAATTATAATAATTGATTCCTCATTTAATTATTTTTCAGCAAAAATGCCAAATATTCTCTGGTTTCTGCATCTCCAATGTGAGCTTGTTTTTTTCTGTTTAATATTATTAAAGTTAGACATCTCCAGGGTTTGGACTGTTGGTGGGACAAAACAAGACATTTGAAGACATCACCTGGGCCCTAGGAAACTGTAATCGACATTTTCACTATTTTCAGACGTGAAATAGACTAAATGATTATCAATTAATGAAGAAGATAATTATATAAACAATGAAAATAATTGTTAATTGCAGCCTACTTAACCCTATAATAAATAAAAAAACAGTGACATTTTAATTTATTTAATTATACTTGTTCATATACTGATTGTAAAAGATGACAGAGTTGTCAGAATCCGTGAAAAGATAGGTGGACTGTGTTGGGTTGAAGAGCATGGGCTGGCTTGGTGACCTGGAGCTGCTTTACTCTGTCAGCCTTCTCAGAAGACAGGAAAATGCCTTTGTCTGTCTGCTCTACCCTTCTTGGTGCTCGCCAGCAAAATGTGTTTTGTCTGCATCCTGCATTCAGTGTTTTCCATTATTTGCTGTTCCACACCTTGTTGTTGGAGCATGTTGTTTTGGAAGAAGATCTGAAGAGTTTTCTCTGGACTAAACCAAAATCCGTCCAAATACAACAGGATCCATCGAGAAGTGTAGAAGTGGGAATAATAAATAGAAATATATGGAGCAAAGAGCCAATAGTTATTGAGTGTGTGGTAAGGCCAGAGCGCTGCTGCTGCTGCTGCACTGTGCTGTCCTGTGATATAACGTGCTCAGACATGCATCCAACTGCTTTATATACCCATTTTAATGATTCACGTTTTTTTTCTCCTATTGTCTCGGCCTGGATTGGTTGGATAAAATCTCCACCCCTCTCTTGGCCTGTGGCATTATTTGGAAGAATACTACACTACTTGCAAGGAATGCACACAGTTTGTAACAGTGTTGCCTCCTTCCAAAAAAGGCTATCCCAACAAGATGTGAAATTAACGTACATTGTCACAAGGTTTGGATACTGCTGCTTTGCTGAATGTTTTATGGCTGGAAAAGTACCTTCTATCATGTAACCTGTAAAGTTTAGTTAATAGATTTATACTATACCTGCTCAATGAGAGGCTGTGTTTGGGCTTGTCAGCTGGCAATTAATGTTTCCACAATGTAAGGGAAAACGGTGCACGGTGCCCTGCTGAGGCTATTGTTATGCGCTTTCCCTTTTTTTTTATTTTCATTAATTTTTGCTTTGTAGATTGGTCACACCCTCTTTTTTATATTAAATAAAAAGATTACTGGTTTAGGATAATGCTTTTCATGTTGCTGAGGTTTTTATTTTGAAGTCAGGCTTTCGTCCTGAAATACTATATGTACTGTGCCCAAGGTGAGTAAAGCAAGGAGAAGGAGATGATTGTTGCACAGCCTCCCACTGAACAGCTGCACCTTTTGGGTATATTCATACCTTTTAAATATATTGTGATCAAGAATATTAATCCTGATTATGTCTTGATAAAGATTGCATAGTGCACGGTACTGTTTTTGAAACGTCATTTTTGTGAGATTGTATTTACTGGCCCCACTGGCTTACACTAGAGTACTCCCAGCAGGGCATGTAGATCGCTGGCTTTCATTTTGACACAGTCAAGGTGCTTTGGGCATCTCTGGAGCTGGGTCAGGCTTTAAAGGCCTTTGTGGTTGTTGGGGTTGTGTTTGAAAGAAATTAGCTTACATGGCCTGTAATGAGATTAGTTATTTCCAAAGAATGAGCCAGTCCGTCTTTACAGAAATTATAAATGTAATGAAATCCTCTTTTCTCTCGCATGAATGGATAGAAATATGAGTATTTCTATTTAATAAAGTCTTGTTGAGAAAAGAAAGACGAAAAGTGAATATGTCTCGTACGTGCAGATGTAGCCTCCTGTGATCAACTATGGAGCAGTCTTCCTGTTGCTCTTACTGTGTGTCAGGGTGGTTCATGTCTGAACTAAGTAACACTGTGTATTATAGTCAGTGTTTCTGTACTTCCGCCATATTGAAATAAGTAGTTTGACTGAAATTAAGATGTCACTTGTTTTATTCATTCACACTGAAGTACGACTTGTAAATGTAGGTGTATCACAATAAAGGGAGGCAATACTCCTAATTACATCCACTGTGAATAGATGTTTAAATAAATATTATTACAAAAATGTTGAGATGATTATTCATGATGAAAGTATTTAGCAAAGCAGTAGAGTTTATCATTATCACATCACCTTGCCTTAACCCAGTGGTTCCCAAATGGTGTGACGTGAGACAAATCCCGGTGTGCTGTGGGATTTTGAAACAATTAGGCCTGTTGTATTTAACTGTACGGTTAACAATTATGAATGATTTGTAATTTACGTCAGTGTTTCCCCTAGGTTTACTGCTCTGGGGGGGTCGTTGCCTGGGCTGGATGTGGTCCGTGCGTGGTGCAGATTTTTGAAGTTCTATCCTTACCTTTCCTCCGCTCTGTCTCTGACTGTAAGTGTGTGGGTTCTGAAGCGGAGCTCCGCCCTTCGCGAAGCAGAGGAGAGAATGTAAATAGCGCAGGGAAACACTGTACTTTATCGTTACTTTGTCCTACACACTTATTTCACAATGTAGAAACAATAGGTCTTATATGCTCTGTCCTAAATATAACTAAAACAATCGTTTTAGCCATTTGCGCATGGTGGGAAATATTAGAGTGTGACCCATCAAAGGCTCTCTGCTAGTGTGAAGGAGAATAGCTTCTTACAAGGACTAGGCTAAATAAATGTTCACACAGTGATACTATGTGTTAGAGAGGGGATTTTGTCCAGATTTGAACACAGGTGTGCCTTGGGATTTTGGCTTGGTCTTTGGTGTGCCTTGGCCACAGAAAGTTTGGGAACCACTACATTAACCAGTACAAAGCAATGTTTTATTTACCATCAGTCTGCTTGGGAATCACTTTTGTGGTGTACAATATTAATGTTAATTTTCAGTCGGTAATGTAGATCACACATGTGCATCTTTATAGCAGTGTGTTTCTTTAAATTGTGTATGTTTTAACTCTGCATCTCTTACATAGCTCCTTTATGGTTAGCTGACCTTCTGCTCATCTGTTTCCTCATGTAAACATGGAGTTGGAAGATGGTTCATAGTAGTCCCATGAATCAATCATAACAAAGGGGTGACTGGACTAACTCTTTTCTATTTTCGTTTCTATCTTGTGCTCTCTCCAGAGTTAGCAGGTCAGCAAATATAGGCATACATCTCCAAAGGCTGTGGTATTAAAACTTGACAAGAAACTTAAAAAAATTAAAACTGATTTAATGAAGCTGACTTCGGATGGCAATCTTTTCAAATATGCATAATTAGCTGTTGTTTAAAAATCCCTGTAGTTATGTAAAATCTTGTTTGTAATGGCAAAATCTTACATGATGTTTAAGATGAGAAACATTCACTGTCTTTCTAAGACTGTAAGATGTATACACAGTATGTGTTTGTAAGAAATTGATCAATTATAATGAGAACTCCACAGGATGTATTAAACTTGCCTGTCATTCATTTCCTATGTGGCGACTTATAGCAGGTGTTAGGCCACCAAAAAGAAGAGTCTTTGTATAGGCACGGGAGCAAGTGTTGAATACATCTGAGTTGTGAGCGGTTCAATCAAAGAGGGATGTTCTCTGTTCTCAGATTGTTTAAATAGTAGAAGCCTGAATAAGTAGAACTATTCAATACTTCACAATAAAAAAGCAAAGATTAGAGTTTGTGAATCTGTCTGTTTTCCTTTCTTATTTCCTATTTTGTTAATGCTCTTGCGTTTATTATGCAGCCCCTTTTAGGTTGGGAAACCACTATTCTCAGTCAACAGCTTTGATCAGGCCTGTTAATCGATGAAAGGCCTGAGAACATTGTGCTTGTGGTGACTGCAGGTGAAAGCAGCTGTCAGGCTTCATGATGATAAACACACATTTGTGCTTTTAGAAGCTGGTAGATGAGCTGCATTTTGCTGCCCACAAATCTTGTGCTGGAATAGGTGGTAGGAGGGAGGGAGGGTGGTCGGTCGAGTAGTGTCTGATCCCAAGCAAGCACACATTTACACACACAGAAAAGCAAGCTACAGCAAGCACCCAACAACTTCATCTACTTACAGCTCTCCTCCTCTTTCCTTACACGGCCAAGACGGGCAGCTTTTTTACCTGACATTTACAGTGTTTACAGTGAAACCAAAAGATGGACTGGCAGTCCATTGACTATGTGCCTCTCTCCTAACTCAGGAGAGGGTAACTCCTCCATGTTTCTAAGACCACCCAGTTTCCCACAGTGCCTTGTGAGGAGTTGGTCGACCTGGGGAACTGGTGCCCTTGCCTGCTTCCAATAAACCACCAGCTGCGGGGCTGCGGTGCTGAAGAATTTTTGATTTCCTGCACACAGACAACCCACCACCACGCACGCACGTACACACACGCCTGCACACAAACACTCAAACCCCTGTTTTCAAAAGTGGGCAACTAAAAGCCGAGCAGGCTGCCTTGCAGAGCTGATTCCTGTGATGTGTGCACTGTGAGGCTCGGGCTTCATGGCACAGTTGAGTGCAATTTGGGTTCTACACATAAAGGGTGGTTTGTTTGTCTTCTGGAGATATTTCCCGGAGCAAAAACTGCTTCATGTATAAGCCTAACATACTTGCACTATATGTGTTGTCTACTAGTGTTGTCGTTATTATGATGAATTTAAATTGTTTTTGTCTCATCAATATGGAGAATTTTTCACATAACCTGGTAATACGATTCAAGATTTAAGCTCTCATCTTGGCCTGACCTTTCAAGATGAAGTTTCAGGATGTTTGAAGACAATGTTGTTGAAGATTCACAACTGTTTCAAGTTTCCATTGATGACACAGTTGCTGTTTATCTTAAAGTTTATTTTAGTTGAACTTGTGACATTAATATGGTGGGAAATCACTTTGATTCAGTTGGTCACAGCTTTTGTGATGACTTAAAAAGCTCATATGTTGAGACTAGTTTCTTCTCTGTAAAGTTTCCATGCAAGCCTGTGCGTTCCTACACTCCGTGGGAGGCAAGGTATGGCCTGTGATTCTTCAGCCATTGAATCTGAATGAAAAAAAAATTATGAATCAAGTTGCATTCTTTAAGAACGACAAGTGTATATGAGTAGTGCATCTCAGGGCTGCTATCTTCATTACAATCTGCCAACATTATGTAGTCCGACAAACCTAATGGCTCAATATGTAATCCGCTTGGTTTGTTTTTGTTTGCATGTTCTGCATTCTCAGGTTGTAAATAACCATTTGATATTTAGAATTGACTTAATAACATCTCTGTTTGTGTCACTCAGGTGCAACATTACAACCTTCTTCAGCTTTGTTGTGAAAATAAGATCATGACTCATGCACGTGATTGGATATCGGTCCTTTTGTGTACTTTCAGCAGTTACCATATGCATACCTTATGCTGCTCTGCAGTAATGTGAATGTGCATGTATGCACGTGTCAGTGTGTGCACTGGTCACACACACACACACACACACACACACACACACACACACACACACACACACACACACACACACACACACACACACACGAGAATGTCCAGGGCTGGGGCGTCTGCCAGCAGCCCTCTACAGCGTCCACTGCCAATTAGTCCCTAACTTGTGTAACATTTTGCTGGACCAAGACACAGCAGTTAGACATTTCATATAGTGCTGCTGGGTTGCTCCTTAAAGCTGCAGAGGATGTTTCTGATAGTAGTTTCCACTGTATTCAATGTTTATCATATTTGAACTATTTCCGTAAATTGGTTGGAAGATTTGGTTAGATCAGTACTGTCCCAAACAATCATGATCAGAGCATCCAGTCTTTGCACGCTGAAGGCATGACGTTTTTTTGTGTATTGTTTTTTATTCCCAGTAATGTGTAGATCCTTAGTTTACAGCTAGTTTTGTAAGGGGTACATCGCCAGGTGCTGGGCTCAGATTTCTGCCAATGTTCTGATGTTGATTATTTATACATTTTATTTAAGCTTTAATTAATTTGGACGTTTTTAGGTGCATTCACTCAGAGTGAATGAGCCTATTGATGGAGCATGGCAGGCTGCTCCTTCCAGAAATGAGAGTGGGACTGTGGGTCAATGCTTTGGCACAGTGAGTAACAACCTCAGCAATAGAAGCTTTGTGTCTATCTCTGCTGGCAGAGCAGCGCTGCCTCAGGCCCTGTTCCACCAGCTCCTCCAGGGACAGCAAGGACTTTCTGCCCCCCTCAGAGCCACCCCTGCCCATGGGCCGGCGCAGACCTATAATTACGTACAGTGAAGAGGTGTGGATCTTTTTGTTTTTGAAGCCAGGAAACAATCTAACCACACCGTTGACCTATAACTGGGTCAGCTGCCAATAAATTTCCTCTCCCACAATGGTTGAGCTGCCCAGCCTCCTGAGCACAGCTGAATGGTGGACTGTTGTTCTCTGGCTCTGTGCACTGTGCACTGTCTCATCCTGGCCTGTAATTTAAACAGGTAGATGTAAACTGATCATGTACTAGGCTCCAAAAGTGGAGGATGAAGTTGAATAGTTTAAGATGGAAAATGCTTTACTAAAGGCAGTAAAATTTGCTCTAAACCTCTGAGATATCATAAACTGCTCTCCTCTTGCATTTAGAGCAGGGGTGGGGAACCTTTTTCCTATCGAGGGCCATTTTCTTTTTACAACATCCTTCGAGGGCCGTACTAATTATTGAAATCATAACCTCTGCCAAAATGTTTTAAGACACAGCCCATTAATTTCACTTTTCTTTTATGCTGTGCAAAAAAGCAACTTTTTTTATCCATGTATCTTTCCGTTTTATCAGAAAACAACAATCCTTTATTAGTCCCACAACTGGGAAATGTCACAGCAAAAGAACATATGAAGTAAAAAGGCAGTAAACAATAATTAAATAGAATAAAAAATAATATAAGTACCAAGTGGTTGATAGAAAATAAAGTGAATATTGCACATGGCAGTGATAATTGCACAAATTATAAAAAGTGAGTATTGTAAATGGCAGTGGTGGAATAGTCTGTTCTTGGTGTGGTGGTCTACCTCTCTCTCCATGTTTGTATGTTCCGCTCTGGAGAGAGCTGCTTGTTGGGCCAAACTCCGCCGAAGATCGTTAACTCTATCCAAACACACTCGTCCTTTCAGCTTGTGCAGTTCGGCATGTTTCGTGCAGTAATGACACTCGAGATTATTTTTCATCAACGCAAGTACGTCCACACAACCTAGACCCACTGGCCTTTTACTTCCACAAAGAAATAATCGTTCATCCATTTCTCCTGGAAAGTGCGACATTCAGCTTTCTCTGTTTTACACTCGCCACGCTGCGTTCACTGATGTCAACGACAGTCTCGTTTAATATTGAAGTTACCTCGAGGGCCGGATCAAATGGTCTCGCGGGCCGTATATGGCCCAGAGGCCGGAGGTTCCCCACCCCTGATTTAGAGGCTCTCTCCATGCTGCGTTTTGTGCTTCTTCTTTTTAAACGCACGCAAAATGAATTACATAGTCTGGTGGCATATTTGCAAAATGATCGATTTCCTTGTATTTGCAAAATATATAAAAAAAATGTAAATAAGCATTGACTGATCCAGCTTTTCAGTTATGACAGTACACATCCTCATAGTTTGAATCATACACAGCTGCTCTGATAAATTCTTCTTGGCAGAAATAAGCACATTCTTGTCGTCAAAATTCACATTATCTGATTTAGATTGTTGTCAAGAGGCTTCTCACTTGACCTACGTAGAGCTGAACAGGGTCTGTTTCGTGTGTCACATTATTTTGAACGCCATATCTGAACCTCCTACAGGAAGATGTTTCCAAAGAGTGTGGTTACAAGACAATTGTGGGATAACACAACACATGGCTGTCATCCAACATTAAACCCAGGTTGGAAAACCAGGGTTAAATCATTGATAATTGACCACTCTGGCTTTCCTCTGTCCTTGTTCTGGTCTGAAAGGGAATGTGGGTGCAGTAAGACATAGTAAAAGGACTTGGGTCACCCAAGTTACCCTTTTTGAGTGACATTAAGGTAAGAAGTTATGCTAGCATCCGCCCCATTATGTCACAAACATTAAATGATACCAAATGAAAACGCATAACAGAATATTGTAGAGCTTGGAAGGTAAATGTTTTCTTATAGTTGTATGAGCTGTAAATACTTCCAAATTATGTAGCAGCACTGTGAAGTGTGGAGATTTCATGTGTGCATGCAGTTTTGTGTCCTTTTAAGTCAATTTTTGATGGATCACTTTTTTGGCCTATTTTTGTCATATTCTATAGTGTGCAGTTCTCCCAATAGATGGTTGTGGACGCTCTTGTCCACAGTCAGGGATAAGGATGACAGAGAGGAGGTGTAGTGTCACACACACAGCTTTATTCTAACACAGGTAAGCTTATATCACAGGCACAGCTGACATCTGTCGCTCTGCTGTCCGCTGCTCTCCAGGCTGCGCTGCGTCGTGGCTGAAGAAGCGTCTCCGTCTTCTCTTTAACCCAGCCTGAGTAACACTTTCTTGCTTTGAACTCCAAATTCATTAGCGAGTTCCACTGTATGAGCAGTATGTTTGCCGTCAGGGCAAACACGGTTTAGAGCCCTGCAGCTCTATCTCTGTGCTACAGTGACTGTCGGGAATCCACTGCTGTGCAAAGCTGCTTTACGTCGGAGTTCAACAGATATTTATGTTTCCTCCAGACCTCCCCTTGTACCCTTGTTGATGCCCTTGGAATGTTGAAGTTAAGATCAGTAATAAATGCTGGTTTTCTCAGTAGTCCGAGGTAGTTTCCCTCTGCTACTCTTTTATCAAGAAGCTCTTTGTGGAGGAGGGCTTCATCTATTATAATGTTTTGAAAGCACCCAGGCATAATGAAATCAACAACCTCAAATGTCTGACGGATGTTACTCTCATTGAATAATAACGAAACACAAACTTCACCAGCTCATGACTATGTGCAGATGAGTATGGACTAGAGAAAGATTGGATTCTGTGTGAATGTTTTTTCTCATCAGCTGTCTTCCTTTTTTTTCCTTTGTCTCAATTTAGAAGATGTTCAAGATAAAGGTGCTTTGCTGCCACGACTGACGCCCCAGTGCGCTTAACAGAAAAAGCAGTCCTGACCTGGCAACATACGAATGGCCCAGGGAAGCCACCAGATTGACATTCAGGTTTTGCATGACCTGCGCCAGAAGTTCCCTGAAGTCCCAGAGGGTGTTGTCTCTCAGTGTGTCCTGCAGGTGGGCAAGTTCAAACATCTGACACCAGAAAGGATTATTTCTGGAGAGTAAAACCCAGTAAAAGCGGATATTCGCTTATTGCAGATACTTATCGCTACTAGCAAGTTTTGGTTGATGCGTAACAAGCAGTAAGTGTTTATAAACCATTACATAATAGATAATATTTCAACAATGTACATGGTCACAATTTATTACTGACAGAATTAATTAAAATCAGGTATGAATAAAACACTAATATTGGATAATAAGTCTCTCTTTGTGTCTCACTCTCTCTCTGTCTGTCTCTCTCTCTGTCTCTCTATGTCTCACTCTGTCTGTCTGTCTCTCTCTGTCTCACTATGTCTGTCTCTCTCTCTGTCTGTCTCTCTCTCTGTCTGTCTCACTCTCTCTGTCTCTCTCTGTCTGTCTCACTATGTCTGTCTCTCTCTCTGTCTGTCTCACTCTCTCTGTCTCTCTCTGTCTGTCTCACTATGTCTGTCTCTCTCTCTGTCTGTCTCACTCTCTCTGTCTCTCTCTGTCTGTCTCACCATGTCTGTCTCTCTCTCTGTCTGTCTCACTATGTCTGTCTGTCTCACTATGTCTGTCTCTCTCTCTGTCTGTCTCACTATGTCTGTCTCTCTCTCTGTCTGTCTCACTATGTCTGTCTCTCTCTCTGTCTGTCTCTCTCTGTCTCTTTCTCTTTCTCTTTCTTCAGAACAACAACAACTTAGACGCCTGCTGTGAATACTTGTCCCAGGTCAGTCCGGGCTACCTGTACAGTGAAGAAGGAAACATCAGCTTTTCTGACGACCCCAGCTTCATCAGGCTTCGTAATCACATGACCCAGCTGAACCTGGGCCTACAGTCTCAGAATGTGCATGTGGCCCCGGTTCGGGACGGCCTGAGAATGAACGGCAGTCGGACTCTGGCCCACAGCCTGAGTGACGGGCCCCTGCAGACAGGCCAGGCCCCCAACAGTGACTTCTTTCAGCAGGAGCCACAGTCAGCCCCAGTGCAGGTGCCCTCCAGCATCAATGTATTTGGTGTGATGGAGCCCACCCGTAAACCGCAGCCTCCACAGCACCTGGGACTCTACCCTCTGGGTGGCAAAGGAACGACTATGGGTGTCCAACAGACACCACGCTTCAACCCCATTACCGTGACGCTAGCCCCCCATATCCAGACAGGACGGAACACCCCCACTTCTTTACACATACACGGCGGCCCACAATCGGGCCTCAGCAGTCCACAGGGTAACTCTATCTACATCCGGCCCTATGTTAGCCAGTCTGCTACGAGCCGGCAGAACCAGCAACAGGGAGGGAGGGCCCAGTACAGCCCCACCTCCCAGCCTCAGCAGCAGATCTACCAGATCTCACACCCCTCCTCCCTGTCCGGCTCCTGGACCGGCCCTCAGCACGCCTCCTCCTCACATACCTCACAGCACCAGACCTCTCACGTCTATATGCCAATCAGCTCCCCCACAAACCCACAGGCACCCTCTATTCTTCCCACTGCAAGCCAGGCCTCTTCCTCATGCTCTTCTTCCTCCTCCTCGGTCATGCCCACCTCCCTGTCGACCATCAGCCAGTACAACATCCAGAACATCTCCACTGGCCCGCGAAAGAATCAAATAGAGATCAAACTTGAATCTCCCCAGAGGAGCAACTCCACAACCACAACAGCCGTGCTGCGGACTAGCGGAGGGCCTCGCTCCTCCTCCACGTCCTCCTCCTGCCCTTCCTCTTCATCCTCTTCAACTGGAGTGGCTACGGTCCCCACCACCCCTCTCTCCATCGGAGGCCCAGGTCTGAGCCGCAGCCAGCCCACTGTTTACATCTCTGCCAGCCCGCCTACTGCTGCTACTGCTCCCTCTGAGGAGGCCATCATAGCCTCAGCCGGCTCCCGCTCCCAACCCAAGTTTTACATTTCTGCCAATACCTCCAGCGACGACAGTGGGGGTAGGAACCCTCCCACAGTCTACATCTCAGCCAATCCTCCCATGCAGGGGCCCTCAGGGGCCAGGAATATGGGGGGCCAAGTGAGCATGGGCCCCGCCTATATCCACCATCATCCACCTAAGTCCCGTGCCTCTTTAGGAGGGGGAGGCACAGCTTCCTCCCCACGTGTTGTAGTGACTCAGCCCAATACCAAATACACTTTTAAAATCACAGTGTCCCCCAATAAGCCCCCGGCTGTGTCCCCTGGAGTCGTGTCCCCAACTTTTGAGCCCAACAACCTCCTCAGTCTCCCCTCAGACCACCACTTTGTTGAGCCCGACCCCCTCCATCTCTCAGACCCGCTGTCGCCACACAGAGAGAGGCCAAGCGAGCCGCGCAGACTCAGCATGGGCTCTGATGATGCAGCATACACACAAGGTGAGCATTGCTGAGTATCAGCACTTTGATCGTGATCCCAGTCAAAACAATCGACAGAAGATAAATAAATATCAGAAATGTAAGTCTTCAGAAGTTCAGTATATTATAAATAAACAAACTTTTTAAAACCTTTTATACAATATTATTTATTTTTTTTACTATACTTGTTAGCATTTCTTCTTCACAGATCAGCTCTCACGCAATCAAGTCTGCGGATACATACATTAGATAACGAGTTAACACTCACAGCTTGGACAAAACACAAAACTGTGCAGCAATGCTTTACCTCCATCAAGTAGGCCTTTGATGTCTTAGAGCCGTTTGCTTTTTATTGGTTGTTTAGCAAATGTCAAGTCTAAAGGCTAAAGGGTGCACAGTGATAAGGGGAAATAGAGCCATTTTCAAAGCCCTTTTCACTAAGAGTGATAGTATGCACGGTTTTTTGTTATGAGCAGTGGGTCGAAATGCTTTTTCCATTACCAAGAGAGTAATTTTACTATAAAGTATACTGTGTGATTAAAAGTCAAACTGTGTATACTTGCTGCTGTCAGTAATGTTCAGGCAGTGTAGAAACTTGCTCTGCATGTCTGTCAGATTAAAGCAGAGGTGCCAGGCTCAGGGCGGGCCGCTGTGATGACGGTAGTGTGAGTCCTCCACACTAAATGCTGTGTTTGCTCCGACGACCCCTGAGACTGCTGGATTCTGTAGTGAGTCAAACGTGTCAGAGCACACTGCTGTTTCCTTTTTTGGGCTTTTGACTGTATTACGTGTGAGTCACCGGCTGTGGCTCCTGTCCTGCTGTGACTACCACCAAGAGGGGCTTCACAGCGCAGGGGCATGATTCGTCTGCTGCTGACCCTCATGAGCACACCGTCCTCATACTTTCTCTGCTTTAGCTTGGAAAACTGTACCTGATAGACACGCCTGTCACCACATAACTGTTAATTAAACATGAATGTGTTACACCAGAACTGTAGCTCTTACTGTTTGACAGCAGAATTACATTATTGTAATTACCTGGTTCTGGTTGGCAAGTGAGTCTTTCAGTGTATTTGGATGACTAAAATAAAAGCTGGTGCCATAATACATTAGCCTTTTGATTCTGCAAGTATTCCTGCTGGACACGGTTTTTTGTTTTTTTTATGTGTTATTGTGGGTTCACACAGCCAGACTACATCCTGTGAGCTAAATTTAGACATGTACATGAGATGTAAGTTTTTAGAAAAGAATGAATTTAGTCCAATGTGTACCCGATCACTCAGTGAACCTTTGAATGATAATGTGACTTGTTGCCTCCCCAAATGCCTGAATCTCAAAAACAACCATTAAAACTTAAAATGACAAAAATAGCAAAATTGGCTTAAACAGTATCTTACTCAAATCAATGAAATCCAACTGTAATTTATATAGTCCAATATCACAAATTACAAATTTGCCTCAGTCACCCTCCGTCCTTAGACTCTTGTAGCGGACATGGAAAAGCTCCCCAAATTTAAAGGGGGAAAATTGTTAGAAACCTCAGGGAGACACTGAGGAGGAATCTCTCTCCCAGGACGGACAGGCGTGCAGTAGATGACGTGTGTACAGGATAAACAAGATAAAAAAAATGACAACATAGACAATCCATGTGACAAACATTATACTGTCAACATATAAAAGATTGATCCAGGAGGATGTCAAGCGGCCAACAATAAACTTAACAATTTAACAAAGAAATTATGACTGTGTGTGTGTGTGTGTGTGTGTGTGTGTGTGTGTGTGTGTGTGTGTGTGTGTGTGTGTGTGTGTGTGTGTGTGTGTGTGTGTGTGTGTGTGTGTGAGACACACACAGAACAAGTGACCATCTTCCCTTAAGCCGTGTTTGCGTGTAGCTTATCGTTGAAGGTCTGTAGGAAGTGTTCCAACATGTCAACAGATGCAGGAACTGTAATGAATTATGGGAAACATGCTGTAGAGACTTGAGCCAAACATGTGCGCTGTGACGGTTCTGTATTAAACTCTCTGCAGAATGCGCCTGCAGCGATCTGCACACTGGGATATGTCTGATCTCTTGTTGTTACCACAATAGGTGAAGAAATGCAGATTGGTGTGTTTCCTTACACAAAGCTGGTTCTATGCTCCAAACTGGTTTGACTAGTGTATGCAGAGAACATTGTGTGGTGTATCTGAAAATGTGTCAGTTCTGGATATCCACAGCATATTTCCTAGAAAGGGTTTGGTATCAGCAGTTTTTATTTGATCTGCAGTTTTCAGTCATGGGGAGTTTCTCAATATAGTAATCCTTGAATTAATTTCCCTCTTTTAATTATGTGTCATGCCAAATGATGTTTACATTTTTCAGTAGTTGTTCACGAGTAAATGATGAGGAGACAGTTAATGACAGTACTGTGACTTTCTGTGTGTTCTCCAGCGCTGCTGGTCCATCAGAAGGCCCGTATGGAGAGGCTGTGGCACGAGCTGGAGCTGAAGAAGAAGAAGCTGGAGAAGCTAAAAGAGGAGGTCAACGAGATGGAGAACGACCTGACCAGGAGACGGCTGGAGAGATCCAACTCGGCCTCCCAAATTCCTTCTGTAAGCTTAATCTAGTGATTTTAAAGATATACATTTGTCCATTGTGAACCTTTTCAGATTTTTATTTCTCTGATTTGATAATGACAGTTAAAATACATAATGCGAGGAGAGAATTGGGGAGTCAAACATAGCAGTTATACGGTATGGCTCTTAACAAACTGTGATATTTATCGTTGTTACTGTTATCATCAGCTTTAGTGTGTTATAATTAAGTCATATTTTGTACTAACACCAGCAAAAATGTAGGAAAGCTGGGACGTTTTGAAAGGGAAAACCAACATCTTTCATCGGCAGATCAGTCAATTAAAAAAAACAAATTCAATATGGTTCAAAAACGACTTCATGAAAAAAAGGGAAAGGAAAGGAGAGACCCTGCCCGGAGGAAGCCCAGGGCCCCCGTCTGGAGCCAGGCCCAGAGGGAGGGCCCAACAGCGAGCGCCTGGTGGCCGAGTTTGCCACAGAGCCCGGTCAGGCACAGCCCGAAGAAAGCTACGTGGTGCCTCCCATCCATCCATCCTGTGGGCCCACCACTCATGGGAAAAACCGCTGGGCTCGGGCAGCAGAGGCTGGCTCTGGGGACGTGGAACGTCACCTCTCTGTGGGGGAAGGAGCCGGAACTAGTGCGGGAGGTGGAGCACTACCAGTTGGATCTGGTGGGGCTTACCTCTACGCACAGTCTTGGCTCTGGAACCGTACTCCTGGATAGGGGTTGGACTCTATTCTTCTCCAGAGTTGCCCACGGTGTGAGGCGTCTTGGCGGAGTGGGAATACTCACTAGCCCCCGGCTGAGCGCCGCTACGTTGGAGTTCACCCCGGTGGACGAGAGGGTCGCCTCCCTACGCCTTCGGGTTATGGGGGGAAAACTCTGACTGTTGTTTGTGCCTATGCCCCTATTCGGCCTTCTTGGAGACCCTGAATGGAGCCCTGCAGGGGGCTCCAGTAGGGGACTCCGTAGTCTTGCTGGGAGACTTCAACGCACACGTGGGAAACGATGGAGACACCTGGAGAGGCGTGATTGGGAGGAAGGGCCTCCCTGATCTAAACCCGAACGGTCGTTTGTTGTTGGACTTCTGTGCTAGTCATGGAATGGCCATAACAAACACCATGTTCGAACATAAGGATGCTCATAAGTGCACGTGGTACCAGAGCACCCTAGGCCAAAGGTCAATGATCGATTTCGTAATCGTATCATCTGATCTGAGGCCCCATGTTTTGGACACTCGGGTGAAGAGAGGGGCGGAGCTGTCGACTGATCACCATCTGGTGGTGAGTTGGATCAAGGGGTGGGGGAAGACTCTGGACAGACCTGGTAAACCCAAACGGGTAGTGCGGGTGAACTGGGAACGTCTGGAGGAAGCCCCTGTCCTGGGGATCTTCAACTCACACCTTCGGCGGAGCTTTTCAGACATCCCTGTGGAGGTTGGGGGTATTGAACCTGAGTGGGCGATGTTCAAAACCTCTAATGCTGAAGCTGCGGTGATGAGCTGTGGTCTCAAGGTCTTAGGTGCCTCAAGGGGCGGTAACCCGCCGTGTCAGAGGCAAAGCAGTGGGTGTGGGAGAAGTTCGGAGAAGCTATGGAGAAGGACTTTCGGTCCAACAATTTCCCTGATGGAAGTCACTGAGGTAGTCAAACAACTCCACAGTGGCAAAGCAGCAGGAAACCGGTGGATTGCCTACTCCGGGTAGGGAATGAGCCTTTACCCCAAGTGAAGGAGTTCAAGTACCTCGGGGTCTTGTTCGCGAGTGAGGGGACGATGGAGCGAGAGATTGGCCGGAGAATCGGAGCAGCGGGGGCGGTACTACAGTCGCTTTACCGCACCGTTGTGACGAAAAGAGAGCTGAGCCAGAAGGCAAAGCTCTCAATGTACCGGTCGATCTTCGTTCCTACCCTCACCTATGGTCATGAAGGCTGGGTCATGACCGAAAGAACAAGATCACGGGTACAAGCGGCCGAAATGGGTTTTCTCAGACGGGTGGCTGGCGTCTCCCTTAGAGATGGGGTGAGAAGCTCCACCATCCGTGAGAGACTCGGAGTAGAGCCGCTGCTCCTTTTACGTTGAAAGGAGCCAGTTGAGGTGGTTCTGGCATCTAGTAAGGATGCCACCTGGGCGCCTCCCTAGGGAGGTGTTCCAGGCACGTCCAGCTGGGAGGAGACCCCGGGGAAGACCCAGGACTCGGTGGAGAGATTATATCTCCTCACTGGCCTGGGAACGCCTCGGGATCCCCCAGTCGGAGCTGGAGGATGTGGCCCGGAGAAGGGAAGATTGGGGTTCCTTACTGGAGCTGCTGCCCCCGCGACCCGATCCCGGATAAGCGGTAGACGATGGATGGATGAAGTTCAATATGATTTTATTAGCGTCATCAGAGATGTTCTTTATAACTTCTGGTTATTACTGAGAGAAATATATACATATTGCCATTCTTGGTTCCTGCTCATGGCACATTAATGCTCCTACACCCTGAAACTGATGATTACAGCATCTGTTTGTGATGCTATGAGGCTGATATACTTATATTCATAGTTTCAGACTGACAGAGAGAGCACACAGTCTCTCAGATTCACTTCACAGCTGGTTCTAAGCTAAAACAGTGAGAGTTAAAAACAAAACAACAAAAAAAGCATGAAGTGAACATGTCTTTCATATTGATCTTCTGTGCAGCTTCATGTTTATGTTTGAATTGCAGCTGTTTGTTGAAACCCCTCAGGTTCAGATCAAGTGCCGCTCTGAGCTTTTTGTTGAGTCAGCTGTTCTTCCGGCTATAACAGTTTGAATCAACAGAGGGGAAAGTGGCTGCAGGAGGTTAATTGTCTGATGTTGCTGAGCTCAGTAGCTCCTTGGTTCAGTGTTTGCTGAGACAGATCTGCTGCCTGTGTGTGACGACTAACCGGCTGATGTCTCATGTGTTTCAGATTGAGGAAATGAAGCAGTTGCGATGCAAAAACAGGTTACTGCAGATTGACATTGACTGCCTCACCAAAGAAATTGATCTCCTTCAAACAAGAGGTATCTCTCTCTGATATATAATCTTCAACGTTATACTATCTTAAACCAGCATTCAGCTTGTGTACATGTCTGTGTAGTATAATAATAATAACAATAATAATAATAATAACAATAATGATGATAATAAAGTAAGAGAGGTCAGATTGGATCCAGGCTCTGCAGCCACTCACATCCTCTCTGCACACACACTCGGGGTGCTGCCATTGTGCTGGTAACTACCAGCTCTTCCTCAATTGCATCCTGTTGCTGGTTGCTAACAAGAGATTTATTCACTGCTGACAGAAACTGAGCCACACACGTCTTACTGTAAATAATAAGGTCACTCACTGAAGTCTGGGATTTAATGTCAGACAGAAATTGAGACCTGCTCTGACGTCCAGTCATGTTTGTAACTGTTTGTTTATTTATAGTTAGTAGTAGGGCTGAAACATTTGGAGATTATTTGCATTGATAATGTATTTGCGATACAATTCACGATATTTGAATGAATCACTATTTTTGTATCATTCAAATTTTCAGTGAAAATAAAAAGTCTATAGAATGATTGATTCATGATTTTAGATTTTTAGAAATCAATCAAGAAGTGAGGTGTTCTTTAAAAGTGTCATAATGGACGTGCATCTTAGTTTTTCTCCATTGATGCTCAGCTATTCAGCATCTTCAGAGGTCAAATAGCATTTCCTAACAACCGCTCGGTAACAAAGCTAGATGATGAGGATAACAAGGCAGAGTCAAAGATACAGCAGTGGTACTTCAAGGATACCACCAGTAATAATAAGATCTAGTGGGACTGTGGTTGTGGGTCCGACCCATTGACATGTTGAATAAAATCCATAGAACTCAACATATTTAGGAACTTCATAAACTCAATGCAATCCATAATTTTTATGACAACATTGGATTCCTCGGTCCTGTCCCACCCAAACCCAAAGGTACTTGATCTGTTGGTAAGTTTAGAAAAAGCTGCATGGCCATGTCTGGGCACTTTCCTTTGATTAACTACATTAGTATTGGCCCCTGTTATAATCCTATTGACAGATTCTATATGGCTCTTTCATGTATTTCCTTATGTGCGCAAGTCAAGCCATGCATGTGGTTGTCATTTGGAATATCCTTATTCATTAATTCATTGCATGTTGTCTTTTCAGACTGTAGTTTCTGATTAAATGTCAGTAGTGTTGCATGTGTAGATAATCATCTATAACTTGTGTTTACTAAAACAAATGCAATATATAGAAGCATCTCAAAGCTTTACTAGTTAATTCATGTTTTCATCAGACTTGGACCAATATTTGTTGTTGAAGGCCTATTACCAAACTCTGAAACTGAAGTCTTGACATTTCAGTACTCACAGTTTCGCAGCAGATCTTTCACTTAGATCCGGGTGATGAAGCAGTATATTTACCAATAAACCTTCTATAATAAATCAAGCTCCCAGCTAATGAATACACAGTGAACAACAAAACGCTCAGTGAATACATCTCTGCAAAATGATTAGTTACTATTGAATAAATAGATCAAATTGATTGTTTTCCTTATTTAGATGTAGCCCATCATAACATTACAAATCAGCCCAGAATAGGTTTACCCCTGACGACTGATTTCTTCTGTCCCACTCCATGATCTTTGTTCACCCATCCATCTGCCTGCCTCTCATCCATTCATCATCCCTCGCTCGCAGCTGGGCTCCATCATCCTCTGCTCCTTCCTCTCTCTCTGTCCTTCTCCTTTCTTTCATTATTTCTCCCTTCATTATCAACATTGATCTTGTCTTGATTCTCACCTTGATGTGAAGAATTGATAAAACCATGAAAGTGTTTTATGAACTACAAAGCTTCGTAGCATTTTAAGTTTATGAAACAGAACACCATCCAGAAGCACCTAGCACAGCGCTTTGGATTGGAACCCTTCAAAAAGTATTTAACTTCTGAAGAGGTAACACTATCCAGTGTTTCACAATAAAAAAGCAAAGATTAAAGTAGAAATAATAAACATATTTGTATAGCAAAAATATGTTTCCCTTATTGTCTATGTTGTTTATGGTTTATCCCCCCCCCAGGATTTAACCCTGCTCTCAGAGTAATAATACTTTGTCTCGACTCAATTTCATTCACGCCATGCACTGACAAGGAAAGCTTTTCTAAATATTTTGGAGCAGACATGTAGCTGTGTTATCCATATTCTTTTTAACCTTTTACTGCCACGTGGGCAACAATCAGATGTTCACTTTACCACAGCCACAAATGTGAATCATTTGGATGTCCATGTTTCATCACTTATAGATAAACATCCTGACCTTCTCCCCCTTACAGACCCGGGCAGTAAGATTGTGAAGCCCATGGCAGACCAGGAGGAAGACGAGGGGACGCAGTGGAGCTGCACCGCCTGCACCTTCCTCAACCACCCCGCCCTCAACCGCTGTGAACAGTGCGAGTTCCCGCGGCACTTCTGAGCCAACGAGGCCCCCTCCTCTACCAGACCACATTAGAAAAGGGCGGTTGTGTTTCTTCTTTTTGCTCGTTGTATGAGAACTGGGACGGGGCTCAGTCATTGTGCATCACGCGTCCTGTTTCCCCTGATTTTTATTTTTATTTTGCCCTCTAAGGTTTGTAGAATGCTGTCCACTGAAGGCTTGACTGGATAGTGTTTACAGGTCGTGTTTTTCATAACGGCTGGCAGAGTCGAATGATACCTCACCTTAGAGACTCGGATGGCGTGGGTGACACTTTAGCCCCGGGGATACCTCGCTGCTCCCACTTACAGTATTACAAGTGTGGCCCTGCAGTGTGATGAGACACACACACACACACACACACACACACACACACACACACACACACACACACACACACACACACACACACACACACACACACACACAGGTGCCAATGTGCCTTTTGCTGATTACATGTTTTAGTTTTTCTTGCTCTGTGGTGGCCTGACCGGGGGATTTGGAACGGTTCAGCCATTGCTCTCCATCTGGTGGGAAAACTAACGGACTTATCGTGGACTTTAAAGTTTGTTTGCTGTTTCTAGAGGATGTCAAAGGGGGAAGTGCAGTGTTGCTCACTGCCACTCAAACGTGCATCTGGTCCTCCCCCTTCAGTATCCCTCTTCTGTGTCTTCGGTCATGTGTTAATGAAAATGGAAAGAAAATGGCATGCTTGTGTACAGTACACAGAGGCAGAAACTCCTGTTGAGCTTTTTACTGTACATATTTTAGAATGTGCCTTGAAAGCCTTCCTCCTCACACTATGAATCACTTGTATTTCCTGTAAGTATAGCTTTATAGACTTTATTAACTTTTTTTTGTCTTGTTTTGTTTCCCTCTTTCAAACAAATAAGCACCATGCTCCCTGTTTAAGCTTTTGACCTGATTTCTGTGAGAGTTGAAGCCTTGCAGAAGGAGAGGAGCAGAGCAGTAAAAAACCTTGCAGTCATCATGAAGCTACGTCTGCCCGGTCCGCTCATCTCTTGTGTAATTGCTGAGTTTCCTGTGTACGATCTGCAGATGCAGCAAAGAGGAAGGCGATTGAGGAGTCTATTTTTTTTTTTTTTTTAGGACAACAAATATGTCGGGACTGTCGGGGGAGGGAAGGGGTCAAAAAGCAAAATTACACACTGCCATCTTATCTGACAACTGGAATGTAGGTTTAATGTTTTGGGGACAGCTACACTTCAGTGCAAAGACACATTAATTTTCCAGTCCAATCAGGATGTTACTGCTGCTCTGGGAACTGCTGATTGGGTTAAAAGTTTCCATGTTGCTGTGCACCTGAATGAGGTTTTTGTGAGGTAACAAAGGTCAAAGTATTCCTATGATGTAGAAATAATCCTATAACAGATCACAACTGTCCACTTTGTATACTCTTATTTTTATTTGGCTAATTTCATCCTCCTAAGCTTTTATTGATGAGGGTGTCTCTAAAGTTTACTTATTGTCATTAACTTACCTTAACTGTGGAGTAGATACTTAGTTTTGTTTTTTCCACACTTGTGAAATGTTGCCTTGCATCAGTGCCTTTAGAACTATTGAATTTGTATTGATAATCTATTCTGTCATATCAGAGTGCCATTTGTCAAACCAAAATTTGAATATTGTTTTAACCCATTTAAAAGTAGAAGATGAATTATTGTCTCTTAAGCACTTACGCCATACTTTTTCCTTTTTACAATCCAAAGAAACCAGTTTTCAGCTTTATCTGCACCTTGGTGTGAAGAGGCAGTTTATTCATGTTTTATTAAATGGACAAAAAATAAATTGGATATCTAAAGTGTTTTTTTGATTTTAGCTGGGAAAACTGTCTTTGTAACAGATAAGTTATTTGTAAAAAATAATAAAAAAAATCTATTCTGATTTTTTTTGGTTTGTCTTTGATGTCTGGTGTTTGTATCCAGTAGATGGCAGAAGAGCCCAACATAGGTTTCAGTGAAGCAGCTGGAACACATCATAGCAGGACAACTGCAGCTGGAACTTAAAGTTAACAATGGCTGCAGTCCATTTAGTTTCAGTTGCAGGGCTCTGGTATCGTGCATCACTGGGACACTAAGGTACCATTAATAATGTTGTTGATTATGCTTGTGCTCTTCCTTTTATGACCAGTCAGAATGTCTCTTGTGAGCTGTGTTCTTAAGAAAATCCACAACATCACTGTTTTTAGAGTGTTGAGCTCTTAAGTTCTGACAGGACCAAGGTCCATCTCACACCTGCAGGCGGAATCATCCCCACCACAGATGAGTCCAGTGAATGTGGTGTCGTCCACAAATGTTGCAGCAGATATTGGTATCATTCACTCTGCTGGAAAACAGTGGAGCGGCAGCTCTACGTTCAAATTTGATATTTATTATACCACTTTGGTGAAGAGTTCTCACCCACCTGTAGGGACAGGTTCATCATTGACAAATATTCAGAGCGATTGAGAGCTTTTATTTCACAGAATTCATATAAAACAGGACAGACATTCTTTACAGAAGTACACAATAGTATAGTGGAAATCCTCACTTTGAGGCAACATGAGAAAACAACACATGCTGCTTTAATTAAACATGTTCACTGCTACAATAAGTAGCATGAATGGAGTGTAGTGCATTGCACTTTTATACTAAAGATATAGCATTCAGTCATTTCACACATTCAGCTACATTTTCAAGACTTTATCAGATCCAGTCACTTTTTAATGCTTCAAATAAAGGGTTACTTTGGAATGTGTTCAAGCAAGAGTTACGTTTAGTCACAGTATGATCCCTAATAAAGAACAGAAGACATTTTCTTATTTTTTCATTTTTCACTTTGCTTTGGCATGAGAATGTAATCTAGAAGGAGATGTGGCTGCTCCTGTAGCTCTGGATCAGAGTAATCAGCTGAGTCATGTCTGAGATATGAGGGTAAGCGTTCATGACTTGCTCCACGGTGCTCTGAGGGAAGAGGGTGCTCAGCTGGCTCCTCAGGCCCCTCCTCTGCTCACTGGCCGGGCTCTTGGCTCTGTCCTGTGGCCACGGGTCCCTCTGTAAGCTGTGGCTCTGTCTGTACTGCTTCTCTAAAAAGTCTCCAGGATGCTCCCCGTTATGTGGAGGCAGAGCTGGGCAGGAGCCCCACGCTGGGTGGTGGGACATCCTTGTCTCCTGGTGAGCACAGCTGCACACGGGCCGTAGGCAGGGCACTGAGCCGCTGTGATTAGGGTAGAAATCTGCTCCTCTGCCGAGGCAGAGCCTCAGGCTGTTCCCACCAAAGGACCCTGAGAGCGAGCAGTCGTCGTGGCTGTAGCTGGCCACTCCGCTGCTGTAGCTATGAGGAGGACGCTCCATGCTGCAGGACACATCCTGGATGTAGAGCCTGGACATGGAGCTCTCCATGGAGCTGAAGGCCTCGTCCACATCGGGGCTCGGGCAGAGGTGCAGGCTTGTGTTGGGTTGGCTTCTGGGGCTGCTACTGTCTCTGTGATAGATGAAGTGCTCGCTGGGTGAAGCCCTGAGGGATAGATCTTCTATGCAGAGAGGCGGTGGTGTAGAGGAAATGTATCTGCAGTGTGTGTCCGGCTGGGCCGAGAAGTTCTTGGCTCTGTCTCTCAGCGCCCTCAGTTCATCGGCCACAGACAGCTGGGATTGGTTGGCCCGCTCTGGGTGGTAGAACTTGCACTTGACTCCATAAGTACACTTCTTTCCTAAAAGAAAGGAAGAAGAGGTTATTTATGGGCTCCACAGCTGTGAACCTGAAGATACCGTTAACACTGGATGTGTGTGTTTGCACATGCTTCACAAACAAATGAGCTGTAGCCTCCAGCTCCTCTGAGGCTGCAGGAGGGGCTGTAGTACTGGAGTCCAGGCTCAGTCTCAAGGCCATTTCTTTAAGCCTTGGACTTGACTTGGACTAGATTAAGTTGGTCTTGACTACAGCCCTGACTGTAGGACTCTTTGTATGATCCCCTGGTGTCTCTGGGGCCTTATTACTGATAGGCACTCCTCAGATAATATCTTCACCACAGATGGGTAGCCTTGCACAAGTTTCACATGCTTCACCGTGAAGGAAGGAAAGACAGAAGAAAACATCTCCACTCTGACAGCAGCCTCATTTCTTTTTCAATCAGCAAGTTTTTCATCAATTGTCTTAATGCTCATTCATGTTACAATCTAATCTAAAAAAATATTATGTTATGTTGAAATCATAATTTCAATGAAGACAGATGGAAACTTTTAAAGGAGTTACAAAGAAGTAATCTCTACAAACGGATATCTGCATATGAATTCTGAATTTGTAGCAACGGGACAAGATTTTGGTATCGGAAGTGTTTTGGTTACCGTTTGTAGTCTGTAGTATTGACCAATCACGTTTGAGCAGTCTTTGTTTGAATGCAGGTTAACAGTCCGTGTGGAGAGTAACAGAGGCGGAACCCACCGGCTAGCTTTTTGTTATCTAATAAATGAACTGTTAACTGAGTGTAAACTGGCTACTTATGAAACAATCCTGTCGTAGAGGTCGTCTCTCAACTCCAGTCTCACATCTCAAGTTGGTAATTGGACTCGGCTATCCACTGGCTAAACCAGAACCCCAGAAATATTGCCCGTTGTCCCCCAGAGGCTTATTGTTGTCAGACTGATCACTCTCTGAGCTCCTGATGTTGGCATGCTATCATTTGGTTAACCATCGTAGCTACCACGGCTCATGTTATTATATAGTTATATAATGTTTATTCGGCCAGTCCGTAACTTTGGTCCAAACTGAAATATGTAAGGGACTGAATAAAGTTTGGTCCAGATGTTCATGTTGCCCAAAGGTGTAATCCTCATGACACCACCAACAGGTCAGTGTTCACTCTTTTTATGAATAATAACCTGGATTGGCACACACTTTTGTTCCCGGAAGATGTGTCCTCATGATTTGTAATCCTGACTTCTCATAGTAATATGTTTAATATTTTTGGTTTACTTTATGACCAATGTATCTCCAAAAATCATCACACTCCATCAGTCTCAGCTACATTTTGTGTTTAGTGTACAAACATTATACCTGCTGAACATCAGAATATTCATTGTGAGCATGCTGACGTTAGCATGTTTCCATGGCTGCAGACTTGTTTCCAAACGGAACACAGGCGGATTCATGGGAATGTAAAAAGCACTGCAGATACTCTCTCTAAACGGCTTGTTGTTGTGCACTTTTAATCCCCCAGCAGAGTAGCAGGAAGTGTAGAAGTGTACAGAAGAGTAGACTGACCGTAAGGACAGTGCTGCAGCTTGTTGTCTGGGCTCCATGGCTTCTTCCACAGAAAGTCATCGATTGTGGGACCATTTCTCCCCAGAGGATCGTCTGGAGGCATGAACCTGCAGCAGCACAGAGATGCAGTAATGTAATAATAATAGTAATAAGTAGCGTTGTTTTGAACCTACTCTCTAACTATGTGTGTACAAGAGGTGCTGCATGTGCACCATCAGTCTTACTTGTCATTAGCGAAGGAGTACATCAGCAGCCTCTCCTCTATGAACGTCTTCCACTGGGGACTCTCTGTCTGCAGGTCGCGGTAGTTGTCGTTAGACACGATGATGCCGTCTGAGTCGAAGGCCAGTTTGACGATGTAGCGGTCATCGTAGCACACCACCCTCTTACCGTTTACGCAGCGAGATGGCGTGTACACCAGGATCTTCCTTCTCTCCAGCTCATGGAGAATGTGTTGATCTATGAAATACATGAAAATAGTGTTGTTTTATCATTATAATAAGGCTGAAGGTAGTAATACTAATACAAGTAAGTACTAATTAACAACACGTCCAGGCTTCAGTGGGCTTCTCAACTCTTTCACATTTTCAGCCTGAATGAGCCAACACTAGCTCAGCTGAAGTATGTTAAACCCAAAGAAATCCCCAGGATGCATTGCGGTTCTCAGAATTAGACCTTTTAAGGTGGCTTTCTTCCAGGAAGTTAACGGCAGAAAAATGAAGAAGGGTCTATAAACTTCCTAGATTAACATACTTCTTAAACCCAAACCAGATCTTTTCTTAAACCGAAGCCTACTGCGACCGCTTCAAGTGTTCAGATGTCCATTCATGGTAAAACTAGCATTGTTAACATTGTTTTTTTTTAACAAAACTGAACATTGTCTGATGAATTGTCACTTTCTTAAATCTAATTATGTATATGTTTTGTAAAAAAAAAATGTAAACATTCTTTGGATGTTTTCAATAAAATTCTGTGATCAGGAAAATTTAGGGTGAAACTGGTCAAAATTATTCAGCAACTACGGCTGCGCACTCACTTGGGGCTTCGTACACTTTGACGTGTGTATCCCTGAATATTCATCTTCAAGTGTAGTATTATAAGTATATAAATATTAATAATAAATAAATGGTTTCTTTCTGAGTGGAAACATTAAAAGGTTTATATATGAATGCAGCACAGTGTTCCATAACATAATGTTTGTATTTGTCTGTTTGTGATTATTGTTGTAACAATGTTCATGCTGCCCTCTTGGTCAGGTCACTCAGGTCTTCTCAATGAGACTTTTATCTGGTTAGATTAAATATATATATATATATATATATATATATTACAAACAAAGCTTAATGTAAGAAAAACAAGCCTTTCATGGACAATGGACAAACCGGTGAAGGTTAGCACTACATGTCAATGAGCAGGGAACTTGTCATGCTGCTGCCTATATGAGCTCTTATCTTTACTTTAGTTTCCTTGCTTTGATGGTGAGCTTTACACAGCGATCATAAAAAGTGTGAAACTGCACTTGGCACTGACCATGCTTCCTCCTAAACTGCTGATCGCTTTCAGAAAAGAAAATAGTTGTAGCTCCTTCTGATCCAACATGAATAAAATACTGGATTTCAGTTTTGGTGGTTAAACTTATTGTTTGAAACTTGTGTTTACACTGAACTCTATAAAGGATCCGGCTGCCAAACAGGAGGAAGAGAAAGTGTCAGAGTGGCATTACATGCCAGAACAGTTATACATATGATAATTTTTCCTATTTTATTGATTTTGCAGGAAAATTACAATATAATTATTGAATATACTTGTAGTGGACTGATGGATTTAAAAAGTATAAGTACAGTAAACTTGACCGTCGTCCAAAAATCTAAGTTTAAGACTTTATTTTTTTGTTAAGGAGAAAATAAAATCTCAGCTGAGCACTTTCCCTTAGCTCCATGAAGATTCTTAATCTGCTTTCTCTACCTGCTCAAGTACTCTGTACTCTACATGCTCAGGTACTCTGTACTCTACCTACTCAAGTACTCTGTACTCTACATGCTCAGGTACTCTGTGCTCTACATGCTCAGGTACTCTATATGCTCAGGTACTCTGTACTCTACCTGCTCAGGTACTCTGTACTCTACCTGCTCAGGTACTCTGTACTTTACCTGCTCAGGTACTCTGTACTCTACATGCTCAGGTACTCTGTACTCTACCTGCTCAGGTACTCTGTACTCTACCTGCTCAGGTACTCTGTACTCTATATGCTCAGGTACTCTGTCCTCTACCTGCTCAAGTACTCTGTCCTCTACCTGCTCAGGTACTCTGTACTCTACCTGCTCAGGTACTCTGTCCTCTACCTGCTCAGGTACTCTGTACTCTACATGCTCAGTTACTCTGTACTCTACCTGCTCAGGTACTCTGTACTCTACATGCACAGTTACTCTGTACTCTACCTGCTCAGGTACTCTGTACTCTACATGCTCAGTTACTCTGTACTCTACCTGCTCAGGTACTCTGTACTCTACCTGCTCAGGTACTCTGTACTCTACATACTCAGGTACACTGTACTCTACATGCACAGTTACTCTGTACTCTACCTGCTCAGGTACTCTGTACTTTTCATGCTCAAGTTTGACTTTGTCAAACATATAAGATTTTAGTGTCAGTTGGTGCATTCATAAAAGAGGCTTCAATTCTGGTTGGTCCTGATTAGCAGTGCTGAAATATGAAGGTTATTGTGATTCAACCACAGTCGCTGCAGCCACGTTTAAATCATTGTCTATAAAGCACCTGCAGCCATCTTATAATAGAATATAACATCAAA
This sequence comes from Cottoperca gobio, assembly GCF_900634415.1. NCBI lineage: Eukaryota > Metazoa > Chordata > Actinopteri > Perciformes > Bovichtidae > Cottoperca > Cottoperca gobio. The sequence continues at coordinate 20,220,913 of NC_041378.1, read as the reverse complement.
ATTGGGCGAGGTCAGACCTGAACCTGAAGGGAAGACGTGCACATAGACCTGATTAAACTGTCCTAAAGAACATTCTTATAGTTGGTGGCATTTCCCTTTGACTGAATGAGCGGCTCAGTCAGCTGACCTTACCTGTGATAGGCGCCTCGGGTCGCGGCTGCTCCTTCCTCCACAGGGGAACGAACACGGTGATGTCTCGCAGACCTTTGTCCCAGAACCAGTTCACTGCCAGCTGGACACCCTGACACGAAAACACCTTCTTGTTGCCATGGCTACAAAGACACAGAAGCCAGAGTCAACAAAAAAAATAACTTCTTCTTTTGTGTTTCCGTGCACGTTATGCACACTCACATCTCTTCTCCCTTTTTCAGGAAGTAGACAGTGTTGTAAGGCATGTGCTCAGAGTTAACCACAGAGATGAGACATCACCTGATTCTCTTATTAATCCTAAAACGTCATGTTTACTGTACATTATGCAAAACAGTGGCAACGTTTTAAATTTAAATAATAAGAAAAGAGTTCTGCGCATTGCGCTCCCAGACTGCAGGGTTACTTAGTTCCTAGAGTCTCTAAGAGTACAATGGGAGCCAGAGCCTTCAGCTATCAAGCTCCTCTCCAGTGGAACCAGCTTCCAGTTTGTGTTCGGGAGGCAGACACACTCTCCACATTTAAGAGTAGGCTAAAGACTTTCCTTTTTGATAAAGCTTATAGTTAGGGCTGGCTCATGCTTGCCTTGGATCAGCCCCTAGTTATGCTGCTATAGGCTTAGACTGCCGGGGGACACCTCCCTGCTCTCCTCCCCTCCCTCTCCCCCTCTCTATCTGTATGCATTTATGTAAATGTATGTTACTAACACAGCATCCGGGGCATCATCCCCGGAATTTCTGTGTCTTTCATGTGGCAGGTTGCCACTGATAAAGTTTACGTCAGGATCATGAATCGTGGCTGCGCCTGCTGACCTGGTCCTGCTGGACACCGGGAAGCCTTTTTGACATTTTCCTGGATTCATCCAAACTTTCTCTTTTTTCAACACAACATCATTTCTGTCGAATGTTGTATTTGTACTATGTTGTTTATCCTGTACATACGACATCTATTGCACGTCTGTCCGTCCTGGGAGAGGGATCCCTCCTCAGTTGCTCTCCCTGAGGTTTCTTCCATTTTTCCCCCTTTAATTATGGGGTTTTTTTAAGAAGTTTTTCCTTGTGCGATGCGAGGGTCTAAGGACAGAGGGTGTCGTAACCTATACAGTCTGTAAAGCACACTGGGACAAATGTATAATATGTGATATTGGGCTATATAAATAAATTTGATTTGATTCTCACACAAAAAGAAAAACATTGTTTGGCATCATTTGAACAAAACTTATGAAGGTTTCTGATTGGTATACACAGAGGTCCTTACAGTCATTAAAGCTTAGTCAATATGAGAAAAACTGAATAAAGGGTACATTTTTGGGGAAAATAATAGATGGCTCTGAAAGTACGTTTTTAAAATGTAACATCCCGAAGGAAGAGGTATGATTGATATTTTATGTATGAGTTTTATGCATCTGAAAACCATTATCACTGCCATGTGCAATATTCACTGTTAAAAAAAATATATTACTTTTATTGTGTACTTGCCACTTTACTTTCTTGTTCTTATGCTGTAACAAGGTACAGAGTGGGACTAATAAAGGATATCTGATTGAATGAGTGCTTGAAACAACGTCAGATCTGTGAGGAGCTATCACTGGGAACTAACTGTCCTACATTTATAAAGATCTTGAACATGTACAAGCATTCAAATTTACTTTGTTACTTTTATTTTTAATGTGATCATGTTAACACTAATCATATAATCACTTTATTAAGTTGTTATGAACATGTTAGAAATGGTGTTACCTATTTACAGAACCAGCAGACACAGAGCAACATTGTCATTATTTGGAATCATGATTGTGTTCACCTGACAAAGTCTAATATTCTCTCTATTTTTTAGCTGTTTGGTCTCAACCAAGAGACATATCTGTCTCTTCAGCTGCTAAATGCTCCACTACATTCACCTGCTGGTGTCCAACTGTGTCTGTCTGCTGCTCAGCAGGTAGAGTACTGATGAGGCTGAGGAGAGCCGAGAGACTGAACCAAACAGTAAAACTATAAAACCCACACAACGGACTAAAAGAGGCTGAAACACTGCAGAGTGATCATGCTCAGTGGGTTTGTCACTATGACACACAGGCATTTACCGCGCAGGGTGGGGCTAACAAAAGATGACATTGAGATGCATTATGATAAATGTAGGAGCCATACGTAGAACTTTTGAATCTGTCTCTAACAAATCTCACAACCTCATCGAAGTGCTAACTAAACATATAGGGTGACATGGAGAATGAAAACAAAGTGTTTGAGTTTCCCAGCAGATCAGGAGAATTCTGAGGAAGGAAACGAAAAGAAGAGTCTCCCTGTGACATTCCCCGCCTGAGGCCGGACTACAGTTGCACTGCCTCACCTGGGAGGAAAGGTGTGACAGTAAATACTTTAGCCTTCTTCCTCTTTCAACTCACTTCATGTCCTTACAGGACTACGTGTTGTGGAAACATCGCTCTATTGTTTTCCATTTTATATTCATATCATGCGCTCCTCCTATTGGCCATGTTGTTTGTTTGAGCAAATTTTGTAACCAATTTAGGTCAGGTCAACCATTAGATTATATAATGCAGGAATGTCACTCAAGTCACAATAGATAAAGCATCATCTAAACAGCAATCTGCTGGGAAGATAAACACGGGCATTATGTGAACTTAAATTGAGTACAAAAAAAATACAGGCGCACATCATGTTTTCACTTCCCATATGTCTAAAGAGGAAGTGTGCTGCATGAAGTGAAACAAGATTTGACACAAATAGAGACGCTGGTATACGGAAAATATAACTCTAAAATAGTGCAGTTAGATGTTCTTTTACACGTGAATGAACATCTCTGCTCTTGCCTCATACCTTAAGAAAGTATTTTTTCCAGCAAATAAAGAAAAAAAGGTTTTCTCTCATTGCCATGTAAAATGTCCTTTAATGTTTGGCTTGGCGCAAGAATGAAATGCAAGTTAAACAAAAAAAGTACTGCACTTGAGTACAATTTTGAGATACCTGTACTTTATTTCCACGTTACGTTACTACATACTTGTACATCTCAGAGGCATATATCTTTGACAACTATAGTTAATTTGTAGATTAAGATTTAGAATTCAAAGCTTTGAAAATACGATGCATCAATAAAGACAGAAGATCCAAATTAATTAAATGAGCTCTACCTTGACTAGTATTAAATCCTGCTAATGTATTAAGGCTATAATATTAATATAATAACATTCTGATAATGATTAAATAATATAACCCTCTGAAATGGACTCAACAAATACTTTTGACACTTCAAGAACATTTGACTAAAAATACAGGTCTAGCCCGATCCTGAATGACGGCACAGTTTACAAAGTGTTTTGTGAATGAGTCTCACCTCATGGCCACGTTGCTTCCATCTATAACGACGGGTCTGAAGCCAGCCAGCAGCTCTCTGTCCGGCCCAGCTCTGGGCTGACTGTGAGCAGGGCTGCAGCCTCTGGAGACCAGCCTGGGGCTGTCGGGGACACTCTTGTTGCTTCGAGTGTGGCAGGTCTTTATCAGCTCCTCCAGGATATCATTGGTCTGGGCATCATGGCGGAGGCTCTCCAGCACCCTCAGGATGTCACTGTGAGAGTATCCCAACTTGAGAAATCGCTCTACTTTGGCGTGCTGCTGCTGGTCCATCCTGTGTGTTCCTCTCCTCTGTCTTCTCACGGTTGTCTGTCTGGGGAATCCTCCTCACCTCCTTATTCTGGCTTGTCAGCGTCTCCACAGCAACGGCCTTTGTTGACAGGTGTCAGAAGGGGATGGAGGCAGAGCCGACCTCTGTCACTTTAAACATAGGAAGCACAGCTGTGGTCACTCAGGGCTCGATAGATCAATGAACTGAGGTATGTCACACCTGATAGAATCTGCTCTGCCTACCACAACTCAACGCACGCACAAACACAGCTGACGTCACGCTGGTTCAGAAAGCCCCGTCACACACACAAACGCAAACGCACACACACACAAGCCTTGCCCCGTCCACAGGCTGTGTTGCTCTCTGTGGAAAGCCCCTGATAGATCACACTCATGTGTTTGAGGGTGAAGCATGTTAAATGACTCAACCCACTTCTTCCACTTTTCCTTCCACTCTCAGAGCTATTCTAGTACAAAACTTTAACAGACTTTTCACACGGTATTACACCTGAAACAATGTGTCAACTTGACATTTGAAGTATGAGGAAGATATGTTTTTATGTGAGGCAGCCTCCCCTGTACGTGGGGCTTGGCTTTGCACAGGCTTGCTACAACCTGCACCAAACCACATCCTCTGCTGTTGAGTCGACACTCAGTTCATCAACAAAGCGCTCATGTTTTCCCCTGAAAATGAGAAGATTATCTCTGCTTGATTGCCTCACAACCTCCAGCAACCTTTGCTCTTTGTGACTCTGTACTCACTTTGCCTCCGGCTCCTACTCGTCTCTCACTATCTCAAATACAACAGGTCTGAACAAGACAAGAGTGCCGGCTCTGCTGAGAGTTTACATTCAACACAAACAGTAGAGCGACACGTCACATCATTCAAGAGGATTCTGATTGTGTACTTACATTTAACCAGTGCGGGATCGCAGCAGAGTCCCTCTGTGTGTGAGCTGCTCTCAGTCTGACAAGCTGACCTGTGTGAGTGGAGTTGCACTTATTACTCACAGGAGGAAGTAACTGCTTGCTGCTGAGAAGCTGTGATCTCTACTTCCTCATCAGGAGCCTTACAGATTTATTTCTCCTGTTTTGTGAGCTCTCTCTGGGGTGTGGTGAAGTAATGCTGACTGATGTCTGTGATAAAGCTGCACAGAGCGCCAGGAAGATTGCTGAGCTTTTATCAGTCATTCACACTTTTGATTTTAATCCTTCATTTTAGTACACAGGGAAACAGCCGTTATAGTAATCAGTTTACACACAGTTTACATACAGATGCAACAAACAAGACCTATTATGTTCAGAGAACTTTAGTGGAGATATTTAATTTCTGTTTTACACCATGAAAAACATAGCAAACATGTAAGACTGATCTAACCTTTTTCAGATATTCAATATCAATAAAAATGTGTGTGCGTGTGCGTATGCGGATGCGCGTGTGTGATCGGAGTGGCAGCACAAGAACCGGAGGTAAAATTGCTGATTGGAATTTGTCATTTATGCTGACGTACAGGTAAGTCAACGATTAAAGACAGTGCTGTGTTTTTCAGGAAGGACAATGGAAAGTTTGAATCAGAAGAACAAGGAAATGATTTGATGTGTATGATGATATTGGAAATCTACAGCAACATACTTTATGGCAAATTATTTTTACAACTTATCCACTTTTTCTTGGTAAATGTCAAAGCTTACATTTTTATTATTAAATAATAACAACATTGTGACAATAATAAATGTTTGTTATAATGATGGACTGACTCATCACATTACAAGGAAATGTTCTTGTTAAAACACAAGTTGGTATGTTGCTGTTCCTTCCATTGCAGCATGAGAAATATCCAGTAAATGGCAACAGACAGACAGACTGTGTGACAGTGACTGCTTTACATGGTTTTTAAAGTTTCAATATTTGGTATGATAATGAGAAAAATTGATTACACTGATAAAACACATTAACCATTAAGTAGTATGCATATATCTCACCCAAGCACACTTTGACATGTTGACTTCAGGGGGATGGAACCACAGCTGCCTCTGCTGGGCTCTTGAATATAGACATAACGTGACTATGATGTATTAATCTCGTGCACTGGGAGGATTGTCATTATCCTTCAGAAGTTCATAGAATTTCATCATTATTTCAAGTACACCTGGTTTGTGAATGTCTGTGACCTTTATTATTGCATTATGCTATGCTTTGTGTTTGTCAACATTGTGTTCATAAATGCAGTCATGTCAACAGAAGCCCAGGCTGTACGATTGGACAGTCATTTAAATGTGACTGCAAAGAATGATCCTTTGTGATTTTCTCATTAACAATAAACCCGACAGTTCAGTTATATTTGAACGCTTTCAGTGCTTATACTTAACTCTAACTGCTTATACTGACACTTCACCAGCTAGTGCTTCCACTACAATCTGAAACTTAAAAATGCTTACCCTGATAACGTTTCCACTCATCTCTACTTATTTCAACTGAACAACTCAACTGACATGGGAATAGCTTCCATTGCTTCCATTTCAATGGACACTTGAAACCCGTTCAGTGCTTCAAGTTCTCCTTAGTGCTTCAGCTGGAACACGAATACATTTCATATCATAAACATTTTATGAACCGATTTTAACCTTTCAGCAGCAATTTTCAGCATAGTACACATTTAGCCTTTCTTACTTTTCTATTATATTATAGCTAACAATTGGTAGTGTAAAATGTAATTTATAAAAATATTATGTATGCTTTCATCTGACAGTAAACATCAATCTTTTTAAAGATTATTTTGGGTCTTTTTCCTTTATTATTTAGAACAGCTGGAGAGAGACAGGAAAGGTGGAGAAGAGAAAGAACATGTAGGAAAGGACTCAGCCTTAATACTGTACGAGAGCCCGATCGACCAGGTGAGCAACCATCAATCTTTTCTTTCAATCCATCTCTCCGCAGAGATTAGAAACAAATCACACAGAAAATAACAATCGTTCATTCCAAAGAACATCAATCTAAGTACTACTGACCTTCCAGTAGACTGATCCATCCTATACAGCACACTTACACTGTGTCTGCATGAGTGAATGTATGTAACGAGGTATGTGTCTTTGATATGGACCTGGACCGACAGCAGTGTGACACTGACAGCTTGCAGGACAAGCTACCATTCAGCTCATTTAAGCTTCTTGTATTCCTTCCATGAACATACTGATGGCATGAGCAAGTGAGCTGAGCAGCAGAGAACAATGTAGACCTGACATGAGTCAATCCAACACTGAGAAGGACCTTTGTGAACTGAAACACCTTGGTTCAGTATTCTGCTAGCTCAGCTTGAACACATTCAAATGACTGGAAACGTCACTTTTATCTTTTGCGTTTGTGTTGCTTCCGCCTGGGGGAGTGAAGCTGTGCAACCCTTTTGTTCCACGCTGCTCGCTGCTGTCACCTTTCAGACTTTATTCAGCTTCACTACTGAATACTTATTTCCATTTCTGCTGCACTCAACTCCACCCACAAAACTTCTGAAAGTCTTTTCGGGAAGTTAAAAACATTGTGTGGCCACTTTCTAAAAAATGACGTATTAAATCAAGGGAATATGCATGTGTTTTTGTGGTTAGGTTTGCTGATGATTACACTGAGAATTCAAGTTAATTCCTGCATCTACAGTCCTGTAATGCACACTTACTTAAAGCTTACTCATCATGGATACATTCTTAATGTCGTCCCTGTAACTGAGCCTGACATGTTTTTATCTGTGGACGTCTAAAAGATGTTGCCCGTACAACAATAGAAAGGATCGGTAACATTCGAATTTGAGATCAAGATTACTTTCTGTTGTATTTGATCTTATCATCTCACACCTTGCCTCTCTGGGAACCATCACCTTATCGTGGTGGAGAGGTTTGTGTGTCCCTATGAACCTGAGAGCTGTGTTGTCTGGAGCCTAGTGCTCCTGGTAGGGTCTCCCAAGGCAAATTGGTCTCAGGTGAGGGGCCAGACTAAGAATGGTTCAAAAATGACTTCATGAAAGAAAGGAAAAGGAAAGGAGAGACCCTGCCCGGAGGAAGCCCGGGGCCCCCGTCTGGAGCCAGGCCCAGAGGGAGGGCCCGACAGCGAGCGCCTGGTGGCCGGGTTTGCCACGGAGCCCGGTCGGGCACAGCCCGAAGAAGCTACGTGGTGCCTCCCATCCATCCATCCTGTGGGCCCACCACTCATGGGAAAAACCGCTGGGGTCGGGTGCGCTGTCACATGGGTGGCAGTGATGGTCAGGGACCTCGACGGACCAGACCCGGGCAGCAGAGGCTGGCTCTGGGGACGTGGAACTTCACCTCTCTGTGGGGGAAGGAGCCGGAACTAGTGCGGGAGGTGGATCGCTACCAGTTGGATCTGGTGGGGCTTACCTCCACGCACAGTCTTGGCTCTGGAACCGTACTCCTGGATAGGGGTTGGACTCTATTCTTCTCCGGAGTTGCCCAAGGTGTGAGGCGTCGGGCCGGGGTGGGGATACTCACTAGCCCCCGGCTGAGCGCCGCTACGTTGGAGTTTATCCCGGTGGACGAGAGGGTCGCCTCCCTACGCCTTCGGGTTATGGGGGGGAAAACTCTGACTGTTGTTTGTGCCTATGCCCCAAACCGCAGTTCTGAGTATTCGGCCTTCTTGGAGACCCTGAATGGAGCCCTGCAGGGGGCTCCAGTAATCCATCCCTGTGGAGGTTGGGGGCATTGAACCTGAGTGGGCGATGTTCAAAACCTCTATTGCTGAAGCTGCGGTGATGAGCTGTGGTCTCAAGGTCTTAGGTGCCTCAAGGGGCGGTAACCCTCGAACACCGTGGTGGACCCCGGTGGTCAGGGAAGCCGTCCGACTGAAGAAGGAGTCCTTCCGGGTTATGTTATCCGGGAGGACTCCGGAAACAGTTGCAGGGTATCGAAGGACTAGAAGGGCGGCAGCTTCTGCCGTGTCAGAGGCAAAGCAGCGGGTGTGGGAGAAGTTCGGAGAAGCTATGGAGAAGGACTTTCGGTCGGCACCAAGGTGCTTCTGGAAAACCATCCGGCACCTCAGGAGGGGGAAGCGAGGAACCATCCAAGCTGTGTACAGCAAGGGTGGGACCCTGCTGACTTCAACTGAGAAGGTTATCGGCCGGTGGAAGGAGCACTTTGAGGAACTCCTGAATCCGACTAACACGCCCTCTATGGTTGAGGCAGAGCTGGAAGCTGATGGGGGATCATCGTCAATTTCCCTGATGGAAGTCACTGAGGTAGTCAAACAACTCCACAGTGGCAAAGCCGCAGGGGTTGATGAGATCTGTCCAGAAATGCTGAAGGCTTTGGGTGTTGAGGGGCTGTCTTGGTTGACACGCCTCGTCAACATTGCGTGGAAGTCTGGGACAGTGCCTAGGGGTTGGCAGACCGGGGTGGTGGTTCCCCTATTTAAAAAGGGGGACCAGAGAGTGTGTGCCAACTACAGGGGTATCACACTTCTCAGCCTCCCTGGTAAAGTCTACTCCAAGGTACTGGAAAGGAGGGTTCGGCCGGTAGTCGAACCTCTGATTGAAGAGGAACAATGCGGATTCCGTCCTGGTCGTGGAACAACGGACCAACTCTTCACTCTCGCAAGGATCCTGGAGGGGGCCTGGGAGTACGCCCATCCGGTCTACATGTGTTTTGTGGATCTGGAGAAGGCGTATGACCGGGTCCCCCGGGTGATACTGTGGGAGGTGCTGCGGGAGTATGGGGTGAGGGGGTCACTTTTGAGGGCCATCCAATCCCTGTACGCCCAAAGCGAGAGTTGTGTCCGGATACTCGGCAGTAAGTCGGACTCGTTTCCCGTGAATGTTGGCCTCCGCCAGGGCTGCGCTTTATCACCAATCCTGTTCGTGATTTTCATGGATAGGATATCGAGGCGTAGTCGTGGAGGAGAGGGGTTGCAGTTCGGTGACCTGAGGATCTCATCGCTGCTCTTTGCAGATGATGTGGTCCTTATGGCATCATCGGTCTGTGACCTTCAACAGTCACTGGATCGGTTCGCAGCCGAGTGTGAAGCGGTTGGGATGAGGATCAGCACCTCCAAATCTGAGGCCATGGCTCTCAGCAGGAAACCGGTGGATTGCCTACTCCGGGTAGGGAATGAGCCATTACCCCAAGTGAAGGAGTTCAAGTACCTCGGGGTCTTGTTCGCGAGTGAGGGGACAATGGAGCGAGAGATTGGCCGGAGAATCGGAGCAGCGGGGGCGGTATTACAGTCACTTTACCGCACCGTTGTGACGAAAAGAGAGCTGAGCCAGAAGGCAAAGCTCTCAATCTACCGGTCGATCTTCGTTCCTACCCTCACCTATGGTCATGAAGGCTGGGTCATGACCGAAAGAACAAGATCACGGGTACAAGCGGCCGAAATGGACGATGGATGGATGGATGGATCTCACACCTTAACATTCCTCAAACCATTCGCCTTGGACTTGCAGCCTGAGATGTTAGCTTGAGTTTGTTGAATGAGAGGGAGACTCACTCCACCCAGACATCTTCCATGCCCTATACTGATAGGAAAGTAAAAAACCCCACCTGTTATAAACTAAAGTCAGGTGAGGTATTAATTATCCACCACTTTTATTCTAACCTGGGCAGTGTGTAATGGGAAGTGGAAGTAAATAACAGAGAAGGAAGTCTGTAGAATCAAATGACAAACAGAGGTGGACAAAGTATAATTAAATTCAGTAACAGTGTAGAAACAGGTACTGCATTCTAAATCTTACAAAAAGTAAAATCACAAAATATAATTAAAATGCCAAAAGTAAAACTCCTCATATTGCAGAATATTTGTTATATTACTGGATTATACTGAGAGAAAAATGTACGCATCACTTTAATGCTGCAGCTGGTAAAGGAGGGGCTCATTTAATTACTTTATATAATGCTGTATAACTTAATCCATAATATCTCAAAATTAAAATTGTACTTATTGTAGTAAATATTCATCCAGCAAGTTCTTTATATCTAGCATATATGATAAATAATGTGTAATATTCAATGACGTGTGATATTCACTATATTGAAACTGGTTTATGACCGCACAGCAAATTGTCATATAGTAGGGAAAAGAAGGCCCCCCAAGTTAAGGACAGATTTATGAGACCCTTAGCATATCGCGATGGAGATAAGGGAGTGACATGCGGCTGTAGAGGTGACATGCGGCTGTAGAGGTGACCTTCGGCTGTTCAGGTGACATGCGGCTATAGAGGTGACATGCGGCTGTAGAGGTGACTGTAGAGGTGACATGCGGCTGTAGAGGTGACTGTAGAGGTGACATGCGGCTATAGAGGTGACATGCGGCTGTTCAGGTGACATGCGGCTGTAGAGGTGACATGTGGCTGTAGAGGTGACTGTAGAGGTGACATGCGGCTGTAGAGGTGACTGTAGAGGTGACATGCGGCTGTAGAGGTGACTGTAGAGGTGACATGCGGCTGTAGAGGTGACTGTAGAGGTGACATGCGGCTGTAGAGGTGACTGTAGAGGTGACATGCGGCTATAGAGGTGACATGCGGCTGTTCAGGTGACATGCGGCTGTAGAGGTGACATGTGGCTGTAGAGGTGACATGCGGCTATAGGAGGTGACATGCGGCTGTAGAGGTGACATGCGGCTGTTCAGGTGACATGCGGCTATAGAGGTGACATGCGGCTGTTCAGGTGACATGCGGCTGTTCAGGTGACATGCGGCTGTAGAGAGGGCAAACGACAGAGCTAGACTACGCATGACAATCCAGTGAGCACCCTCACAGACTAGATCAGCCTTATGCATGAAGACACAGGTGTTAGATCATAAGGGAATGGAAAAACACAGTCCCTTCATTTATTGTAGAATGCTGACTCGGGAGAATAAGACGCTGGAATGACCTTCTAGCCTCAGTACCATCACAGAGGTGTGGACAATGTGTATATGAGGAGAGCACAGAACGTTAGAATTTAGTGTTTACAACCGGCTGTAACCTCGGGAGAGTTTTTATTTTCATGTGAGAATAAACTCTTTTGTATCTGACTTTGTTCTTCTCCAGTGAACTTCTTTTGAAGCTGTTGTCACTTTAAGACTCGAGCAGAACTTCAACAGCTTATTAGATGTAAAGTGTTCAAGGAAGAGGTCCAGACTTCACTTCTGGCCCGGAGAAAATACTTTTTCGTCAACATACTTAGGTACAGTACTTGAGTAAATGTGTTCATTTGTTTCTTAGACATTACAGAACTGGAAATTAATAATAAATCAAAAGACAAATTTCACATTTTGGGGATTTTTTTTAATATTGATATAAAAACAGCATTTCTCAAACCATTTTATTTTTTCAAGACAGAGTTCTAAAACTCAAAGTCAAGTGATATTAAAGCCAGGAGGTGTACATATTTAGATGTAGGCGAGTACAGTTGACCTGAGCTCCCTCACCTGTACCTACTCCTCTCTTTATCACTGGACTTCTTGGAGGAGCTGTTGTGGCTCCGCTCCTTGTGGCTGTGGCCTTTATCCCGTTCCTCTTTCCCATGTTTGTGTTTGTGCTCCCGGTCTCTGGAGCGAGAACGAGAACGCTTCTTCCTGTCTCGCCGTACATCCTCGCCTGTCCTGTAAATATCACAGAACATGAGAAGCTGAACAACATGTAACTAAGTATATTTACTTAAGTACTAAGTTCTCACCGGACGAATTTCTGATAAATTAATTTATATGTTGAATGAATCTGCATCACTTCCAGTTGATTTTATTTGAACTGCTCTTTCTGCCCTTTACTTTTGTCCGTCTGGTTAAACCATTGCACAGCGTTTTGTTCACCATGTACAAAACAAAGCTGTTATACTAAATAACATGCATTTGACCATTCAAACACAGAGTAGTCCTCTCAGACATCTGACTGGACCCAATCAAGCTTTTTTTCCAGCGGATTAGTAACTTTTATTATGAGTAACTAAATCGGAATGATCAGATATTTTGAGTAGAGTGAGCATGTGCATTAGTAGAGCTCTTTCTATGCAGTTGATGAGCCTCTGCCCACACTTACCACAGCACATGTTCAGAAAGCACTGGAAACAATGCAACTTCAGTGGAAACCTCTCCAAGCACTACTAGGTATAACTAAAGAGTGACTAAACACCATCATTCATTCCTGAACAATCCTGCACTGTTCAGTATGGCTGCTGCTAACGAACCCACTGATGCTCTGTTAATGAGCATATGGGCCTCATTCAAATAAAGATCTGACACCTACATCTGATGAGACGTAACTCACAATTAGGGCTGCATGATACTGTACGTATCATGATACAGGGGTTACCATTTAATATACGGCAATAATGTAAGCAAGAGATACAGTATATTCCACTTTTTTGAAAATCAAATATTATGAAAACAGTTATAATATAAAGAACCTAACATTATACCTAACATATACCTAACATTTGAGTAATACAATTTTTTACACAATAAGAAAAGTGGGATCAGCATTTGGATTTCAGTAATGAAATGACTACTATGGGGACTAACATCCTCACACATGATTAAAATTGAGCTTATTGGATCCACAAGAGTCTCGGATTTACAGTCATACCTAATTTATGCAACTCCAAAGACTGGGTACCCAGAGAACCCATTTTCATTCAGATATCTGGGGGAGAAGTCAAGAGACCCCTGAGAATATGGCCAGTTTTTCTATCGACAAAATTAAGCCTAGCTTTGGAACGCTCCAATTATTTCGCTTTCTTCACTACAACCGTGGCATGGGTGGTGCCAATGGATTTCTTAGGCTTTGTAGTTTATATTAGTATATTCACTGTAGCTTTAAAATAAAAAAAGAGTCTGCTACAGCCTTTTAAAGACAGCAAAGTCAGATGATCCCACAGATCTAAGAGGGTTGAAGCAACTCTAACTTGGTGTCAAGGAGATCATTTAAAGATGTTTTCAGAACTGGAGGTTACTCTACTGTTTTACATGATGAAAGGACAAAAACTAAATAAATGTTGCCATGGAAATGGACAAGAACAGACATACAGAAGAAGCCCTGGCGAACCTGTGACTGAGCTCAATTCTATGTGATGTAGTAGTTGGGCTGCTGGTAACAACTTACTACAGCTTTGCATTATTATACATAGTATAAGCATAAGCATATGTAAACATGACGAGGTGCATAGGTACATAGGGCTCGACAATATCCACACCCCATTTATTTCTTTAGTTTACCATGTCTTGGAATTTTCTTCTAATATATTATGAGTTACGACAGTTTTTTTGGTCTAAACTAAAACTTAAGACATTTCAATTCCTCCTTGTAGAGTGTGTGTGTGTGTGTGTGTGTGTGTGTGTGTGTGTGTGTGTGTGTGTGTGTGTGTGTGTAACCTGGTTACTGTCACAGTAAGGATTAACTAACTCTTTGATAAGCAAGCTTAAACAGTTGATGCTATGGTGTTGGAGATTGCTTCACTGTTGTCTTTATCTAGATTTTAACTCCTTTATTTCCTGATTCAAATGCTCTGTTGTTGTAAGACGTTTCCTCAGACTAGGGAAGCCTGATTGACAGGTTCATTAGTCAGGTAGTTGGAGTAAAAAGACCTTTGTGTAATTTTGAATATTGAACATTTGGCCGGTTTTATACACGGAAACAAAATTCCAACAACCTCCAAGAGATTAAAAAAAACACATTTGATAATCAGCACATTTTAGCCAGGACTCAATAGAGATGCGTGTATGTGATTTCATAATACACCGATCAGTACACTATAAATGGCAATCATGCAACAATTAGCGCCTGCTGTTGTGCAGAAAACCTGCTTCAATTCAGGCATATCTTTATACAGACTGCTGAAGGCGAAAGAGAAGAGAAGCTTCATGAAGCCTGTGCTACATTAACGATGCAGACAGGGTGTAATACATACAATCAGAAGGCCCATACCATGCTGCTGTCTGGACTTGTGTGAGAAAAGTCACAATAAACTGTGTGTTTGTTTGTTTGTCTTGTCTTCTTGCACAGTACATCACAGGTATTACAGATTTAGAAAAAAATAGATAAATTAAGCTATAAAAGCAGAAACTCTCCCCTCGTGATATTAACATTGGGTTAATAATATTGTTGCGTTTGCTTTAAGCTACCTTGTGCTTTTTGGACTTCCTGCTGTCCTCTTCATCTGAATGGTGATGGTGCTGCTTCTCCTTGTGTTTCTTCTCAGAATGCCGATGGCTCATCGCCTCATCTTCTTCCTCAATTAGCAGGTCATACTTGGAACTTTAGGAAAAGTTATGGAAACCTCCAAGAAGTAAATAATGAAAGATTTTGCCAAATCAAACGACCACCACAACAGAAGCTGTACAGTTAAATAGTGCAGACTGATGTGTTACGACATGAAGTGGAAAAACTGGAAAATTAAATTTCCAAGGATACTCTTGTTTGGGCTTCACTTGATCCTTGAGAGTCAGTTTGGATCGGTTCTCCGCATCCTTCTCATAGGCTTTGAAGTCATCTTTAGTATACTTGCCACCTAGGAGACAGACAAGGCTTTGAAGGAAACACACCCTGCGTTCCAAATCACACACCGTATACACCTCAGCTACCCTTAGACTCTGTAAGTACTCATGCAGTATGCATGCAATTGGGACATACTACCTTGTCATAACATTGACCTTGAACTTTGATCCTTTTGTTCTAATATCTGCTGCGTAAAGGATTGTGGGTAAGAATAGCCAGAAAAGTAGGACATCCTGGTATTTTTTGGCAAACTGCATTTAACATAGTAAACAGTGTGGTAGTCTGGGTATAGGACACACAGACAGTGTCAGATTTAACTCGAGGTGAACACTGATGTTTATATTGGCCCGACCTTCAGGAAAAAAAAAAGAAGAGGAATATTCAAAACATGCAGACCACAAAGTCTTCACTACCAGTACCTTTGCCTTTCCATCTAATCTTTGCGACTGACTGGCTGAAGTCTACGTGAATGCGTCGATCATCAATGAGCACGTTGTCCATTTTGAAGTAAGCCTTTTCACAGTCTTCTTGCTATGGAGACAAAAGGAATAAAGAAAGGTTAGAGAAAAAGTTACTCTGAATTGATAGAGCAATAAAACCATTTGAAGTAATACACTGATTTAAAATGTGATCTTCCAACTTGAAGTTGTTTTTATGAGAGCTTCCACTAACAATTATTTTCATTATTGATTAATCTGTATTGTCGAAGTCTGCTTACACAATGACAAATGATTAGGGCTGTCTGTCGATTGACTAATCAATTGATCAGCTCTAATATGTCCATTATTTTTAAGTATGAACAAAAGTGTGCCGCATTAAGCCAATACACATTACAATTCAACTATAAAAACTAACTAACTTTCTCGCCATCTTCTCTCCAAATTTAACATTCCCAAACTAGGAAAACAAGAACAATTCTAAATAAATGTTTTTCTGCAACTTGAGGATGACCGAATAAACCATATCCAAAAACGTCACTTTGTATCTTCTATCAGATATTTAAGAACAAGCAAGGCTTCTATTGACTGTGTTTATAGACATGTTTGATGTCCTTCTATGTTTATAAAATACACTCTTGCTCTTCATGTGGAAAAACCCTTCATAATGACTCATTTACAAGGACAATCCATTGCATTTCAGAAAATCATTTTCACTCGACCTTCAGACTTCTGTTCAGAAGACTGAACACCTGCCTGAACAACTTCTAACATTTACTTCCATGATGGACAGCTCGCTAACAATGGACCTGGTTCATGGTAAATTTAGTATATTCATACAAGTTTCACATCTCTATAATAATACTTCAACAAGAACAAACAAAGTTCATGACCGACTTCATTATTCACATCTTGAGGGGTTTCCTTCTGTCACCTTCACTAGTTATTCTTCATTTACTAAAGACTGCTGAGCACCTGAATGCTAAATCCTGATAAATGTGTTATCATGTCATATTTCCTGATCTTTGAAAGGTTGAGTGAGGCCTTCCCTGAACCGTTAAATCACTTATGTCACGTTTATGTATTTTCTAACCATACATCACTAAAGGGGGTGACATATATCCAATACAGTTTATTAGCGTCTTGTTAAGTTACCCTTGTTGCACATACTTTAGGAGTATGGAAATACGTAATTACAAATTGTTGCATTTACATTTTTGTCTGTGTGCTGTTCAAACGAACGAGATACATGTTGCCAAGGACGTCTTCTACTTCAGACAGAGCCATGTTATTCATTTCCCTCTGTTGGTAGTCCTTATGCTAAGCTAGGCAGACCTTAATATAAATATAAATATATATATATATATATATATATTATATTAATATAATGTCTCACTCAAAGAAAAGAAAAATCCAAAAATGTTGAACAATTTCTTTAAACTGTAAACACATCCCCACATACTTTGTATACACAAGTGCACACAGTTAGATATTGTACATCACATAAAAACACAAGATGCTCACCTTTTCAAACTCAATAAAAGCATAACAGAGGGAATCTCCACTTTTCCAGTCTCTGATGATCTCACAGCTACACACAACAGAGTAACATGAGAAACGTTTTATAAACACAATTTTCATACGTACAAACCATTTCTAAACATTTTGACTACAAACTAGCATTATGTAGAACTTGGAGGTTAGCATCACCTTTTTATGGTCCCAAAGCGAGAAAAGATGATTTCCATGTCCTCGTCTGTGGTCACCGGATTGAGTTTGCACACAAACAGCACGTTCTCTGGAGGCTTCATGTCTGCATCAGGGAGGTCACCCACCTGGAACGTGTAACAGAAGAGTGTAGAAATGTCTCAGACTGCATCGTTGGTATTGTCAGTTTAAAGCTGAGAGCAAATGTCTTCTTCTCACCATCTCCAGCAGGATGGCCTGAGTCTTGGCTTCTTTCTCCTTCAGCCTCTCCTCCAGCTCCTCGGCTCCTTTTCCATCCGCATCGTCGATCACTTCATCTGCTCCGATTCGGCCACTCTTCACACCGTGGCAGAAACAGCTGGAGTTATTTAGGCAGTATATGCCGTTTGTACATATATTGTATATATTTATACATCTATTCATGTTTGTTTGTCCAAATAAGGTTTGGTGGGCATGGATCGCTTGTTCTGAAAATCTGTGTTTGAGTTATCCTAAGTCAAGACAGTTTTGGCTTAATGAATGAATCAACAGTGGCCCTGCACTCACATCGAGCTGCTCTCTGGTGGGCTCAGGCGATCCATCAGGCACGGGCAGATCAGGAGGGTCATCAAAAGGATCTTCCAGGATCACTGTGTGGTTTATCCTGCAGAAAGATCACATTCTCATGTCATGACTGGAAGACTTATTCCTTGATATTGCTCTGAGAAATAATAATTGTATTTTTGGACACATAGGATACTACTACATAGACAGTTTGTCTTAGTTCACCTGATATCCTGAAATGGGACAAAGTCCTTGTCCACAAAGGTCTCGTTGATTTTGTCCAAGATGTCCATGCCTTCTGTCACTTCCCCAAACACAGTATGGACTCCATTCAGGTAGTCCAGGTTGTCACCCATGGTAATAAGGAACTGAGGACAAGAATACCAGATTGTCATGTAATACAGTCTGCAGGGAACATTGGATCTGTAAACTGCAATTGATGATTTATGCTGAAAAAGCAAAAGCACTGTATACAGCTTGCCACAACATACATCACAACAAAAAAGCTTGCTTCTGCTCTGGAGGCTTTCTGAAACTCACAATGTGACTGTACATCTTAATCACCTGAGAACCATGCTGATTGTTTCCATTGTTCACCATAGACACCGTGCCTTTCTTCCTGTGTTTGATGCGTGGCGCTTTCTCTGCATCAAAAAAGCGGGCCTGGTCCCCATAGAGTTTGCTAAAAAACACACACACACACACACACACACACACACACACACACACACACACACACACACACACACACACACACACACACACACACACACACACTCTCTCAACTTGTGAGCTGAAAAAAAGTCAACAGTGGTGATGAGGATGACTGACCTATAGACAGATTCTCCACCACGCCCTGTCCCAGTGGGATCTCCAGTCTGCACAATGAAGTCTCTCTGAAGAGGACACAAACAGTCTCAACTTAAAACTGGACAGATAAACTAGGAGAGCACAGTATCTTCATAACAGTCTGATCATTAACAAAAGACACGCTTCACATCACGTTTAAGACAATTCTGTATGCTGCTTCGTTTCCGAAGTTCATAAAAAACATATGGGATCTTACGCCGGGATGGATTTTAGTAAGGATTCAGAAATAAGGATTGTGAACCACATTATTTTAATTTAGGGATTTTGTTAGGATATGATTATGAGAAGAGCTAAAACAAAGTCGATCTAATTTGTAAGCATTACAGCATGATGGTAAAAGCCATGCAATCACTTCTCACAACTAATTCAACAACATGCACATAAAACACATTTATTCTAAAGCCTCCACACAGGCCATGTGCAACTAATTATTTGTTTGGCTTATCTGCATGGTTACTGTGCTTTACTCATTCTGCAAAAACTGTACAGCTCATGAGATTCCCATAGACATTATAATAATTGCAGAAAATGTGTTTTTTAATTATTGATATGGAACAAGAGCACTGCCACATTAACTTGCAACAATATCTGTCCCCTCTGTATACTGTGCCGACACCTACAATGACTTCTGGACCTGCAAATTGTTTAACCTTACTTTACCTGCATTGGCAAATGCTCTGACTGAAATCAAAGTGTTCCAAGTGTGTCTACATGTGAAGCTGTGGCTTTTGGGGCAAGTTCAGGCATCTGCGCACCACAACCTCAGGAAGTTCGCAAAATGTAGTCCGTACATAAACAGTGGCGTAAAGTCTAGAGTTTAACTTTTCAAATGTGATCTGGGACTATATCGCCCTCCTCAGGTGAGTTAGGCGAGTTAGGAGGAGTTTACTGAGATTGATTCATAGCTCTGTTACAGAAGTTTACAAGGGACCATTTAGTGTTACCTGAACATTGTGGATGAGGCAGTATTTAGTGTTACCTGAACATTGTGGATGAGGCAGTATTTAGTGTTACCTGAACATTGTGGATGAGGCAGTATTTAGTGTTACCTGAACATTGTGGATGAGGCAGTATTTAGCGTTACCTGAACATTGTGGATGAGGCAGTATTTAGCGTTACCTGAACATTGTGGATGAGGCAGTATTTAGCGTTACCTGAACATTGTGGATGAGGCAGTATTTAGTGTTACCTGAACATTGTGGATGAGGCAGTATTTAGCGTTACCTGAACATTGTGGATGAGGCAGTATTTAGTGTTACCTGAACATTGTGGATGAGGCAGTATTTAGTGTTACCTGAACATTGTGGATGAGGCAGTATTTAGCGTTACCTGAACATTGTGGATGAGGCAGTATTTAGTGTTACCTGAACATTGTGGATGAGGCAGTATTTAGTGTTACCTGAACATTGTGGATGAGGCAGTATTTAGCGTTACCTGAACATTGTGGATGAGGCAGTATTTAGTGTTACCTGAACATTGTGGATGAGGCAGTATTTAGTGTTACCTGAACATTGTGGATGAGGCAGTATTTAGCGTTACCTGAACATTGTGGATGAGGCAGTATTTAGCGTTACCTGAACATTGTGGATGAGGCAGTATTTAGTGTTACCTGAACATTGTGGATGAGGCAGTATTTAGCGTTACCTGAACATTGTGGATGAGGCAGTATTTAGTGTTACCTGAACATTGTGGATGAGGCAGTATTTAGTGTTACCTGAACATTGTGGATGAGGCAGTATTTAGCATTACCTGAACATTGTGGATGAGGCAGTATTTAGTGTTACCTGAACATTGTGGATGAGGCAGTATTTAGCGTTACCTGAACATTGTGGATGAGGCAGTATTTAGCGTTACCTGAACATTGTGGATGAGGCAGTATTTAGCGTTACCTGAACATTGTGGATGAGGCAGTATTTAACGTTACCTGAACATTGTGGATGAGGCAGTATTTAGTGTTACCTGAACATTGTGGATGAGGCAGTATTTAGCGTTACCTGAACATTGTGGATGAGGCAGTATTTAGCGTTACCTGAACATTGTGGATGAGGCAGTATTTAGCGTTACCTGAACATTGTGGATGAGGCAGTATTTAGTGTTACCTGAACATTGTGGATGAGGCAGTATTTAGCATTACCTGAACATTGTGGATGAGGCAGTATTTAGTGTTACCTGAACATTGTGGATGAGGCAGTATTTAGCATTACCTGAACATTGTGGATGAGGCAGTAGTTGTAGTACTTTATCTTGCACAGTTTCAGAAAGTTAAGGCAAGCTGTAGAAGAAAAGAGTATAGAGGTTAATACGACAGTCATTACAACGGCATTGTAACATTACCAAAGCCTTAATAACACTTAGCGTGTATAAATGAAGGCAAAGTAAGGTTGGCTAATGTTAAATAAACAAGGCAAGCTAACCTTAGCCTTAGCCTTAGCTAGCAGCCACTCGTGCTGTGCGTCAGTTTGTCACTGGCTCACTCAGCTAGCACCAGTTCACATAATGAGCTGTCGTTACTTGTAAATGACATTATTTTTCTTACTTTTAGGCCTTTCTTCTGTAAACAAATCAATTACAACATCGCCCAACGTCGTTTCAAGGAGCACCGCCATGCTGACGGTCCTGATCTCGCGAGAAGAGTGGCTAGAAATCCCGCGCGCGTGCGCAGTTGATATGTCTTGCTCAATGTTTTTGTTTTAGCCGTACACAGTGTATGGATTAGATCTTGCTGTCTGTCGTTGTAAAGTGAAGACAAGATGGAGACGGCGTGTCTAGCAGTTTGTGTTTTATCTCTTCTGTTTGCCTCAGTAACCTGCACAGAGCCGTCGCCAAGGCAACTGAATACGGTAACATGTCAGCCACGATGTTAGCATAGTGTTAGCTTAGCGTTACTGATCGTCACCTGTCTATTTGTGTGTTCCTTTCTTTCTGACTATTGATATTGTTCATAGGAAAACATTGTGATTAACGTGACAGCAGGGACACTGGCGGACACACAGCTGCAGGACTCCAACAGCTTGCAGGTATATGACGTTACAATATTTATGAACCAATTTACTAAACTCAGCCGAGCCATAACGCTGCTACTTCTTCTTTCAGATCAATCTAAACATCTCGGTGGGTGAAGAGCAGGTGCTGGTTAATGACATCCCCGTAGAGCTGTCAGGGGTCACCAGGTTCAACTGCCAAGCTCTTCTCTGTGAGTGCCCATCACATCATCATCATCATCATCATCATGAAAGAACTAAACCATAATAATAACACAAACCAGAAAAAATTCTGATCCAACCCTGCAGGAAATACAAATGATTTATTCTTGGCTGGGGTTGCTTTCTTTTTACAATATCATACCATTACATTGTGTTACATTAATGTTTAATTGATATATTCATCCGCTAATGGTGGAAGAACTGAAAGTTAAAATATAACCTGTTGGAGAACTGTCATTGAGTCCTATTTCCCAGTAGACAGCATTAATGGAAGCAGTGAGTTTGAATCTGGGTACTTGGTGTCCACTGTCACCCGGGTGATGGTGAGCCAGAACCGGCTGTACAGCGACTCGGAGGAGGTGGTGGCTCTGCAGGTGTTCAGTGAAGTGATAGAGATGGAGGGCAAAGAGGTAAATGTCTATGACAGTATAGAGAATATACCCTCAGATCATAATTTGGAATAGTAGTATTTGGATATGATTCACACCCTTTGGGTTTGTATCATTTAGGTCCAGCAGCCTGACATGTGTGAGGTGAAAATACTGATGAGCCCAGATTTCCAGAAGCTGGCTCAATTCACCAACATCTACCCCATCGGACACAGTGAGATCTTCAGGCTTCCCAGGGAGAACGACGTGGTTGTCACAGATCCACCAAATCCTAGAAAAGGTATGAAAACATGCAGCTTTTTCTGATTCTCATTGTTATTATTATGCAGATACTCGATCACAGTCCAGTTAATTGTGTTTTGTTTATTAAATCAGATGAGGAACAGCTGATCTCCCAGACCACCAGCCAGTACCCTCTGAAACACACAGAGACCACGCAGGAGGAGATTGCAGCCCCGGGAAAGCTCCCAGAGACCCCCCTGCGGATGGACCCCGACCTGCTGTACGATGTCAGATACGGTGATGAATTTGACGTCAAAGAGCCGAGCCAGCCGGATCAGATTCAGATGGAAACTCCGCCCAAAGAATTCATATCATCTTACTCTGTAAGCCAAGTCTGATGCTAGACCTGATGACGCACAGTACGTACCGCCTCAGAGGTGGCAAAACATTTCAGGGGGTCTCTTGAAATAAACAGGGAATGGAAAGTCAGTTTGTACGAAGGGATTCACTCGTATGGTTGTCTTGAAACTGTCGATATTCATGCTCTAGCACTGGCTGGTATGGATACTCATGTGCTTGCCTTATATTAAAGGCACAGTCTGTGTACGTTTGTCAGAGCTAACAGTAGTGGTGATCACTCCTGAGGTTTTGAAACTGACTTTCAAAAGGTTTAGCAAGCCTTGGGAACATTGCGTGATGCTAATGGGAGCTATAACAAAAGTTAAACAATTGACAATTTTGCTTCTTTCTGGCACTAGTCAATCCTGCTGTTTGAGAATGCACTGCATTGCAGGAGGGTGGAAAACTCATGATAGCTTCTATACATTCTACATTCGAGCGCTAACGTGATGCGTGAGATTCCAGTGAGAATACAGATCGCTGCTTATGACACATGATGTCCCGTAAACTCTTTGTCATTCTGTTTGTTTTCTAGCCTTTTCTAACATGTAGTAGTAGTAGAGCCTTGTACCAGCAGAAAATGTTCACGTCTCATTTCCATCATCTCCTCAGGCCATGTGTCAGTGGGTGGAGGAAGTGAGGGAGCGTCTGAGGCGCTTCAGCTCCGAGTCGCTGCCTCTGTTCTTCCTGGTTATGTGGGTGGTGGTGATCGGCGTTGTCGGGTCAGCGGTCATCGTCAAGATCTTGGACATGTTCTTCCCAACTTGTGAACACAAGTGAGCCTGTTTCATGGGGTTTATGAGTGAATGAATAATCTGCTGGAATATACAGAAGGTGTACATGTGATTAATAACCACCTGATTATCTTCTCTATTTTTTTACAGGCAAATTTTTCACCTAAACCCTGTCACGCTCATGCCGGAGGATGAGAAGCACACTCTGCTGGAGAACATAGACATAGAGGTAGAAGAAGAAGAAGAAGAAGAAGAAGAAGAAGAAGAAGAAGAAGAAGAAGAAGAGGAGAAGAAGCCTTAAATGAGGATTGACTTGGCCCTCTCCTTATTTCCAGTTTGTTCTTATTTGTTCTTAGACCTTGGTTACTGCGTTACATTTTTTACATGGCCTGGTTTTGTCGCAAGCTTCTCTTAAATTTTCACTTTAAGCACAAAAGCCATCAAACTCAATTTGTTCTAGTCCTCCTCAAATGTATGGACATGATGAAAAACTAAAAGTAAATAAGTGGTTGATGTTGTGAGGTGATGGTAAGCCAACAGTGTGTTCACCTGCACAGGAAGTCAAACTCTTTGCTCCAGTTATTGGTCAGATCGATTGGATATGGAAAGCCACTTTTATCAAGTCACAAATGACTGTACTTGTTGCTTAACAAGTTACTTACTAGAAATGACCTACCCTTCCCAAAAACAAGCCGTAGCTACATGGATCATTCTTCCAAATGTGTCGACATTTTCACACATCAAAGTGCTCATAACGAACAGGCTGAGAGGACAGCGAGGACACGCAGAATCACGTAGTGCAGGTTTAACAGATGAATACGAACAAACTGAACTTTTTAGGAGCTGCATCCATTGATTCAGTCTTTAGTCACTGAGAAGACTTTCTATATGTAGCAGATCTGTACAGGTCACACGTTCCTCTCGCAGTGTATTCGCTTAAAATGATACCCACTGCTGGATGTAAAGAAAACAGATGCACTATAAGAGTTTATTCAATATATTCTGTCAAACCAGGCAGGCGATGTCTCCTGTGGTCATCCTTTAAGTGAATAGCTCATATGAATATTGAATCTAAAAGGAAATGCCGATCACTGTCTGGAAAATGTTATTACAAGTCTTGTGTCTGCACATTGAGTGGAACCCCCCAGGCGTGCTTTCATATGATTGTCTTTCTTCGCAGTGCCTCTGTGACTATCAGTAAGGGAGGGATTCTGATTAATTTCGTGTGCGCTTTACTGTTCATAATAATGGAGAATGTAGGTGTTTGTTCAGATTGTACTCCAAATGTACTAGACAAACTACTGATGTAAAGTATGTGTGCAAGACATGACCACACATTCAATGTGTACATGACTGAAGGAAACAATCTGCACTTGGGTTTGGGTTTGACTTGACCTTGCATGGATGCTTTTGCTTTTTTTGTTGTAAATCTCATGGTTTATGGGCAAGAATGACTTTGACTTTGATGATAAACCTTCTGGGTATCACTCCCAATGTTTCACTGGGCTGTGTGTGAGGGACCAAGCAGGTGGGCAAAAGGTCGGTTAGTGGGCAAAAAAGTGGGTTTAAGTAATCCAAAACTCTGCAAGTGTTTGAACAAGGTTGTTGTGTTATTTATATTTTAAACACTAGTTAATCTTCCTCAGAGCAGCTGAGGTCTTGATTTTGTCTCCCCGGGGTTCAGTTAATCTGCAGTATGCATGATGTACGGTGCAAAAGGTGCATGTTAAGTCTAGCTAGTGAATGCAGTGTGCTGTTATATCAGCAAGTTATACAGTAAACCTAGGAAGCTGCATGACTACTCGAACAGCTTGACCTGTTTTGGGTTCAACCTCAAATTCCAAAGTGATCAACTCAGCAAAGTGCTGTAGATGACACTACATTAGCCTGCAAGGCAAACACTGTCAGGCATGAATTCAGATATGTTCCTGAAGAATAAAACTAAGATATTTTCATTTGCTCCATGTTGAGACTTTGTGTGTGCATACATTGTGTATAATTACAGCTGGACTGTGTATTTGGGTCTAAAATCCTGCTGATTAAATGGTTCCCTTATGACCATCAAGCCTTTGTGTTGTGTGGTTATTTTGGCTATGCACTGAACACTTGTTGCATGTTTTTTAGATATGAACAGAACGTCTCTAATCTGGCATGAACACACACAGTGCACGTTACTCATGCATACATACACATGCAGTTTCCACTGGGACATGTAGTGTGCTTCCATCTCCTGACTAAAGGTTCGATGTCCAGCGTTGCACCGTCTGTTGTTCATGAGAACCCTCCTTTCCCGTTTGTCCGCCCGTGCATACTCAATCAGAAAGCTGTCTCTGACCCAGTACCCAGCATTCTGCACTTTTTATCTATGCCCTAAGTGCATTTGAAAAATGTTCAGGTTATAAATTAAATATACAGAAAAGTGAATGTTTCCTATAAAAAAAACCTTGGTCCAAGAATGTATGTCAATCCCACATACCTGTTTAAACACCTGAGTGTTGATATCAGCACGTCTGTTCATTGCAGGAACAAAACTTTACTGGCCTGACAAAGTGAAGGCCGGTCTGCAGAGACGGACTGGCTTAGCCCTTTCTCTGGCTGGTAGGGTACAGTCTGTAAAAATGTAAATATTACATATCTATATATCCATTTTAATGCCCTACCATTTTTCTCCCTAAAGTATTGTTTCATCTTTTTGTATTTGCAGAACTAGGTGATCTGCGTGTCACATATCATTTACAACACTCTGAAAGCTTACTTTGTTAAGACTCACATTTTCACAGATTCATCCAACTTAAAGTGCTCCATTGAATACATCTTCACTGGAAATCACACAAATCTTTGCAAATGTTAATGATACAGAAGTATTGTTCAAGATCTTCAGCATGTCCTCAGAGTGTAGTTTGTTCCCCAGCAGAAGTATTGTTTACTAAATAAATTTACACGGAAGACAATGTTAATATCCATCATCATTGTAAACTTTATTTATAGAAATATCTTGTTAGTGTTATCTCTAACAATGTAAAATAAGTACACAGTTCCAAATACAATCAAGTGCATAAAAAACAAAAACAATGATATTTGATTGTCAGTTTAGCTTCGCATCTCATGTCAGATACAAAGCAAATATATGACACTTGGGAAAGTAGCAGTAAAACATCTCTGAAAATGAACTCTACGGTCAGCGTGTTGCAGGAAACGTTGCGTCTTTTTCTCACAGCTACATGTTGAACATTTCAGGATCATTAACACAAGTAACAAATGTCATAATTTGTGAGAAATAAACTATTTTGACACATCAAGTTGATCGAGTGACCTTTTTAGATAAATACTTTTTCCATCAGCAACAATAGAAAGAGGGGCACATATTTACCTCAAGGATAAACCTACAGTACTCTTTAATATCACCTGAATGATTCAGAGAGATACACAGCCACAACCTGACCCACGAGAACTCATCATTACCCGACAAACGTCTTGATGCTGGGGATTTCAACAGGACCCAAACTCTTCGATCCATTTTTCATACTTCTCCAGGTCGACTGCAGACACAGATTTGGACACTTTCTTCAGAGCAGACTCAAAGTCCTCCATAGTGGTGGGCATGTGCATCTCGTCCCGGGAAATGTTACGGATCTCATCTGGTGTGAGGCCCTCGATTCTTCGCCTCATGGCCATTAAAGAGGCATCCCTGCAGAGTAACACAGCAACACTTTACATTTAACATTTTAATTCACATAAAGTGCCAAACTTCCTACAATAATCTGTTGTTATTGTGCTCTTCTGCAATCTTAAACAAATATACTGTCTGCAATCACACAAAATAAATTCTTATGATTTCTTTTATCCACATTCATTTTTCAGCAAGTGGTCCCATTTAAGATTTGTTGGCAAATGATTGTGAGCATAGGCATAAAAGCATTTAAAGACACCAGTTCTTGATGAGGTAAATAACTTGAATCAATAACTAAAACTCCACTCCACAAACCTTCATTGTTATGCAGATGATCCACAATTATATATCTCAAACAAGTCAGATGAAACCAAGTAATTGGCTAAACTTCAAGAATGGGTTAAAATCATTACAACTGGATGTCCTGCAACATTTTGATGTTAAACACAAACAAAACTGAAGTTATTATACTTGGCCCTAAACGCCTCCGAAACGCATTTTCTAATGACATAGAAGCTCTGGATGGCATTAACTTGGCCTCCAGCACCACTGTAAGGAATCTTGGTGTCATCTTTGATCAAGATCTGTCGTTTAACTCCCACATAAAACAAATCTCAAGGACTGCCTTCTTTCATCTACGTAACATTGCAAAAATAAGACACATCCTGTCTCAAAATGATGCAGAAAAACTAGTCCATGCATTTGTTACTTCAAGGCTGGATTACTGCAACTCATTGTTATCAGGTTGTCCCAAAAAGTCACTTAAGACTCTTCAGTTGATCCAAAATGCAGCGGCACGTGTATTGACAAGAATCCATCTTTTTCATATTTGATCACATCATGTTGTATTTGTACTATGTTCTTTATTCTGTACACACGACATCTATTACAGTCTGTGCGTCCTGGGAGAGGGATCCCTCCTCAGTCTCTCCCTGAAGTTTCTAACATTTCCCCCTTTAATTGTGGAGTTTCTTTGAGGGAGTTTTTCCTTGTGAGGGTCTAAGGACAGACGGTGTCGTATCCTGTACAGTCTGTAAAGCCCACTGAGACAAATGTATTATTTGTGATATTGAGCTATATAAATACATTTGATTTAAATAAAAACTTCATTTATATAGCACTTATAGTAAGCGTCAATAGGTCAGCGCACACCCAAACCTATTGTGTTTTATCTATTGTAGCAATAATCATATTTGGTGCGTATATTTGTCGTCATCTCTATTTAAAGAAGAAACTAGTGTAAAGATCAACATTGATTTGAGGATGGAAACATTGCTGACCTGCACACGTTGGTAATGTCAGCTCCTGAGTAACCCTCCAGCTGCTCTGCAATCTTGTCCAGGTCCACATCGCCGGTCACCTCCAGCTCCTTCAGGTTGATCCTGAGCAGCTCCACTCGCCCTGTGTCTGAAAACACAAATGCAACAGTGAGTGGAGCAGGCCCACAGACTGTAGCTACTCCTTATACACCAACTAGGTCACACGAGTAAAGGTTGGCTCCAGTACCCTGAAAGAGCCAGTTTCAGGTTTGTGGTAATAACAGTAAGTGTGAATTTGTCTGGGGATATGTGGGGCAGATGGTCCTGCATTACAGTCTGACCTCGAGGCCCTGGCTTGTAGAGGTGTCTGTGTCAAAGTCTAGTTTGTAAGACTTATTATACATGTTGATATTGTGCTAACATGTTGCACTTTCATAAATTTATCTGTGTTTAGTTAAATTACCAGAAATGTACATACAACAGTCCTAGAAGCAGGCAGTATTCTAGCATACAATTACTGCTACTGAAAATAAATATAATGAAGCTGCATGCGCGTCTGCCATGTGCACTCGAAGGTGACAGGATACAGAATGCAAAGAATGCAGGGGTCAGCTGGGGCTCAGCTCAGTTTTGCTCTAGGGCCTCCAAGGTGGGTTAATCTGGTATGAGCCCACATTATGTAGTTCATAAGGATGTAATTAATGTAGACATGTAGACATTATTAATATTCCTGTTTGAACATGTGTAGTCCATCTGTTTTGTAGTTCTCACTCGAAAGAGTTTAAACCTAATTAAAAATGTTCACAAGATTTATTGTCCACTACACTGTGAGGCAGCAAAGAAAAGAGTGTACATGAAGGCAGCGGGATGTAGATCCTCTTCTCCAGCCGTCTCCTCAGAGCCTCATCGATGTCCCATGGGAAGTTGGTGGCAGCCAGCACCATCACCATCTTTGATGGATCATCGTTTTCTGATGCTCCACCGACACCTTCACAAAAGTCAAAAATAATGGAAGAATGAATGCTTTAATTGTTTTTTTGGAGGATAAAACGGTTTACATAAAGTACTGCTACAATGCTGGGAAATAGGCAATACTGCAGAAAACTAATGCTAGCTTGTTTCGAGCATTTTACTTAAAATTTACATTAAAATTTTGACCATTTAGTAAAAAGCAAAAACAAAAAAAGCCTTGCAGTTGCTTTTATGTTTACTGGTTTAAGAAAGAGCGATTGATCCGAAGGTACATGTATTAGTTGTAAATACAATCATGGTTGTGTCGTTGTCAGTGTACCATCCATCTGCACCAGCAGCTCTGCCTTGACTCTCCGGCTGGCCTCATGTTCCTCTGATGTTCCTCTGCGGCTGCACATGGAGTCAATTTCATCAATGAAGATCGTAGTGGGAGCGTAAAACCGTGCCTGACCAAGTCCACAATATATCATCAATAAACAAATACATTAGAAGTATCACAGTCAGAAAAAGATTCATAAAAGTCTCACCGAATGTGAGAACATATGTTCTGTAGGTCTGCACAAATGATGCTATCATGATCTAGAAGTTCACATCCAAATTTAATCGCCTAATACAGGTGCGATACTAAGGGGGGGGTCAGACAACCGGCTCTGAGCGTCAAATCAAATGCTTCCCATTGACAGATTATACTCAGGCAGTGTTTCAAGACAGGTCCGCTGCGTTGCCATAGACCAGACATGGGCAAACTACGGCCCGCGGGCCATATACGGCCCGTTAGGCTTTTTAATCCGGCCCGCCGACTCGCCGTGTGGAACTGCTTGACGAAGATATAGTCAGCGAGTTAAACAAAAAGGCGGAGTCCTTTAAGTTATATTCACTAGCACTGGATGAAAGTGACGACATAAAAGACACTGCTCAGCTCCTAATTTTTATCCGAGGGATTAATGACAGTTTAGAGATAACGGAGGAGCTTTTGAGCATGGAATCGCTGAAGGGGAAAACGCGAGGAGAGGACTTGTATGAACAGGTGTCTGCTGCCATCGAGAGAATGAAGCTGCCTTGGAGTAAACTTGCCAATGTCACCACGGATGGATCGCCAAATTTAACTGGAAAAAACGTCGGGCTGCTGAAAAGAATCCAGGATAAAGTGAAAGAAGAAAACCCTGACCAGGATGTTATTTTTCTTCACTGCATCATTCATCAAGAATCTCTGTGTAAGTCTGTATTGCAGCTTAATCATGTCGTGGATCCAGTTGTAAAACTTGTTAACTTCATACGAGCAAGGGGACTTAATCACCGTCAGTTCATTACGTTCCTAGAGGAAACCGATGCGGATCACCAGGACTTACTTTACCACTCTCGTGTCCGCTGGTTAAGTTTGGGGAAAGTGTGTCAACGAGTGTGGGAGCTCAAAGAGGAGATTCGCTCGTTTTTGGAGCAAATGGGGAAATCCGACGAATTCCCTGAGCTGAGCGACACGGACTGGCTTTGTGACTTTGCGTTTGCTGTGGACATATTGTCACACATGAATGAGCTGAACGTTAAGCTGCAGGGGAAAGATCAGTTTGTGCACGACATGTACACAAATGTGAGAGCCTTCAAATCCAAGCTGATTTTATTCTCCAGGCAAATGGCAAACAAATCATTCACTCATTTCCCCACACTGGCCATGCAGAAAGAGGCCACGCGAAACGTGAAGAAATACTGCACATCACTGGACGACATGCACAGAGAATTCTGCCGTCGGTTCTCTGATTTTGAAAAAATTGACAAGTCACTTCAGCTGGTGTCCTGTCCCCTGTCCCAAGACCCCGAAACAGCACCGCATGAGCTGCAATTGGAGCTGATCGATCTTCAGTCTGACTCCGTCTCACAGGAGAAGTTCAAGTCTCTTGAACTGAATGACTTTTACGCTTCACTTAACGAAGCCACGTTTCCAAACCTCCGGAGGACGGCACAGAAGATGCTGGCATTGTTTGGCTCGACCTACGTGTGTGAGCAGACTTTCAGCGTCATGAACATCAACAAAGCCCGTCACAGATCCCAGTTAACTGACCAACACCTCAGATCTATCCTGAGAATTGCCACAACAAAGCTAACTCCAGACTTTGATGCACTGGCAAAAAAGGGAGACCAACAACACTGTTCCCACTGAAATGTGAGTTTCTCTACTGTGTTATGAAAAAAATGCATATGGAAAGTTTGGAGGAGCGTCTTTTAATTAAGAGCAATGTGCGCATTTACGCACAGCAGCGGTACAGTAGCTTAATTAACACGCCGCACATCGCTCTCTATTTAAAGACCCCTTTCTAGTTTCTGCTGCAGGCAGGATATTTAATACAGTCTATCTCTCAGGACAATCCGTCCATTATTTTGCGGGGTTTAAAACAATTAGAAATGATTGAACTTGAGTATTTCGTTGGGTAATAATATGTTTTGAATGTTGAAAGTGATCTTTTTCCAGTAAATGTTGATTTGCACCTTCAATTGAAATGTATAAAAAACAGACGCAATCTCCAGGTTTGATAAATTACATTGCGTGTCCAAATGCTCCTGGCCCGGCCCCTCTGTCAAATTTTAGAACCCATTGTGGCCCGCAAGTCAAAAAGTTTGCCCACCCCTGCCATAGACGCACTGAGAACAGTCCGCGCCACGGTCCTTCTCGCAGAGAGAGAACGCGCAGCGAGTCCACAGCCCCTGCGAGACACTTCATCCCGAGCCTTCAAAGCCGACCTAGTGCCGAGGCGCCGCATTGCGGAGGAAACGCGCTGGGCAAGTGCAAACCCACCCGTTGAGAAGTGTAATCCTCAAAATCATGTTGTTGCAGAAAAACATGACTGGGTGATCATGAGGTACAATCACATATGTAAAGTCTTACCATTTCAAAGAGAAGGCGAACAAGCTTCTCAGACTCCCCTCTGTACTTGGAGGTGAGAGTAGATGAGGAGACATTGAAGAAAGTGGTTTTGCACTCTGTAGCAACTGCTTTAGCCAAAAGTGTTTTCCCCGTGCCTGGCGGTCCCACCATAAGCACTCCCTAAAGTCAAACAAAAAGGTTACTGAGCATAGATGTTAGCGATATACATTACAAAACAAAATCGCTTTAACATCAGCACCTTCCATGGTCTTCGTATGCCTTTGAAAAATGCTGGCATCCACATCGGTAACACCACAGCTTCTTTCAAAAGTTTTTTAGCATCTTCCAAGTCTGCAATGTTGTCCCTAAGAAAGAGATTAGACAGTTTACAGCTGGTAGATCTCAGGACGAAAAAACACACACTACCTTGTTAAGAGTCTGCACCTTGAAATATGTCTTTACTTTATGGCATGTTTCTCTTTTAGCCATACATAGAAAGGACAGTGAGCAGTCCTCACTGCGTGTACTGGACAATGCAAGGCTGAACGATATGAAGAAAGTAACAAACTGATTTGTAAGGCAATAACGACAAGCTGCTGTAGCTAGCAACAGTTTCATAGACTGACAGGACAAGTTGACAAACTGCTGTTAAATATTAGTTTAATTTATTTTAGTTTAAGATATCATTAATAACTTGAGCTCTTTCAAACTGCAATCTCAATTTTAAAACCATTTAACGTTCAATTGCTCGGCCAGTGTGTTGCAGAGTATGTTTAGCTCATTAATAGTCGTTGTTTCACGTAACAGAGGTAGCTCCTAATTAAGAATGACAGAGAATTCTTTAAGTTCTGAAAAACATATCCAACGATCCAGCATCTGAGGAAATTGGCTTGTATGCTACCTCTGCCTGAGATCCAGTACAGAGGCACTTCTGGCACACATTTAGCCTGGATTACTAGAAAGAAGCACGTACCATTTCACATTTGGATTCTGAGATATAATATCTCTGTCCAGAGCTTCCACAAGGTCTTTATCATACCCTGTCCCGTCAAACCTTTTCACTTCTTTCTCCTGGATATCAGCTTTGTTCTGGAAGGCAGATAAAAACATTCTGCTCTGTTACCTGAATGTTACCCATTGGGTCTGAAACACTGGAATTACAAACATGGCTGTAGGTAAACAGGCAACCTGTGGATACTGTTTAATCAACAATGCAATTACTTGTTTTTTGAATATCACTTGTGCAGTAATATGAAGGCGAAGGTGGTGTTGAAACCACCCACATGTTGTTCACCTTATCATCCTTTGCTTTGCCAGTGGCCTCCTTTGACTCCTTCCTTTCTTTGCCCTTGGAAGGTTTGCTTCTGTCTCCATTGGCCCCACGAAGGGAGTGCCTCTGCTGGGCCCTCACAGCCGCACTCAGCCTGTTGTTGGGAAGTTTGCTGTCTTTATAGTTAGCTGGCCGCCTGACAGGACAGGGACAATGTCTGTGGAAAAAGAGGAAGAGGGAACTATTAACAACAACTATTAGTCTTTCAAGTCATGTGAAGACTTAAAAGTGAAGAGAAACAAAGAGGCAGTGTGAAGTTTACAGGTCACCTTTGGGGCAGAGCAGTAACAAAACAGGTTCACAAATGTACTAATCTCAATCATATGACTCCATCAGGGCTGCTGCTCACAGACAAATAGCTTATAAATCCTGGGTCACAAATGTGTGCACTGCAAAGGTGAACAGTGAACTAGGTCTACAGTGTCCAACATACTACTATAGTGAACCATGAACATTTACAGAAGCAATGAATGAGAAATCTGAAAGTTAAGAGCCGGATGTAAATAACTAAACTGCAATACCTCTGTTCCACGTGCACAGGCCTGATTTCACAATCCTCATGATTGCTGGGTTTAGCGCATGCCGTGTCCAGCTGGAAATTCTCCAGAGTCGACATTATGTCCTGAACTTGTCGACTCTCTTCACTGATTTCTTGCCATAACTGAGAAAATAACACAGATAAACATGAGAAGATGCTCATTTCTCAAACGATCTGCTAAGTTTGTAATGCCATATTACCTGCTGGCATCTCTGCTGAAAATTGCTGTCCCGCACAGTGTAAATATACTTCTTGATTTGTTCTAGTAGTCCATGATAGAGAACACTGGCCGAGCTGTAGTTTCCCAGCAATGCGTATTCGCGGGCCAGCTTCACATTCTCATTGATCTCTTGCAGACTCATGATGCTGTGAGAGTACAGACAGAAGGTCCACGCACAATGGTTATAGCAGCTCCTTACCCAACATGATATTAGGGCTGTGTATTAGCAAGAATCTGGCTGAGGTTAACATTCAATATATTGTGATACTGTAAGCAAGGAGATATATTGCGATTTTTTAATCTTATTTTAGAAAAACTGTCAATAGTATAAAGATCCCACCATATGCATACAATTTGATTTAACATTGTGTATGCCATCAGAACAGTGGGGTCTGCAGTTCTCACAGTCCCTGTAACATCCAGCATCATAGCACAATGTTTTGTGCAAGCTGAGCCACTGTCTGCCACAAATCTTTGCATGTCAACTATTAAAAAATCTATTGTGTCTTTGAGAATCGACAAAGTATTACAAAATATAGTATCGGGATACTCAAGTGTATCGATATTTTATTACATCCCTACATGATATTGGCAAACATTGGGAAGTAGAGGATCTTTTTTTAGTAATGAATGGTAAGCACAAAAAGCCAGGCAAACTGTAGATGCTGTAGTGAAACTTAAAACCTATCTTTACATCGAACATTTTTACACAAATGTGATATATAACTCCACCTTCATCTACACAGTTAAATATATCAATTAATTAAGTCAATATTTTATGAAAAATGCTCAATTTTTATACCATAATGTCCTGTGTGACAGGACAGACCAAAAACATTGGGACAGTTGAAAAATACTATGCATTTAGAGAATATAAGTATGATTTCATGTTCATTCAAATCAATTGATGTGAATAATAACAACATAAACTTATTATAAACAGTTTTTTCTTTAAATTAACAATTTTAAGGATCACAAACTATGAAAGTATTTGGCAGGCCATTTTCAGGATTTGTCATTTTCAAAAGTATTTTTAATAAAGAAAAAAAACATCTGAGAACCTAATGGAAAGCAAGCTGCGTGTACAGTTTTAAATCATGTTTCCACACTATGAAGTAACAGGGTGGCTATAGCCTGTTCCATGTATTAGCCGGAGCCTCGCCTTACTGTGAGCGACACAAACTGATGCTGGCTGCTGTGGCATTTAGCTTCACTGTTTGGAGAAATAATTGTTACATAAAAGCTGTGAGCCAACATAACTTACAACTGTTTACTTTACGTAACACGGTGTGTGTGTGTGTACTACTGACACCCTGCACTTTGAATTTGAAGCCGGGTGGTTGGTTTCTACTCTCTAGCAAAGACACAAAGTATAACAGCACTGCTAAAGTTATCTTTACTAAACTCAGCGTGTTCATATAAACCGACGTGGATTAATATGAGACGGCATTCTTACACAAAACTGGTTAGTACGGGGTTTATACTCAACTTTTCAGACGAACACACACTGAATCCGGCTGCAGTGTAAAGAAGACCTCCGAGCCGAGAAATAACCTGCGGACTGACGTCTGTAGTTCACTTCACGTCACGGAAGTCACGACAGCGCACGTTCCCAACCAGGGGCGGAGTTAGAAACGTCTGGATGTGGGTACGTTGGTAAAATGTCTCTCATGGTTCTTGGCAGTGTTAAGGGAAGCTACGATGAAGGCTTAGCTTTTTAAGCGAACAAGGAAGGAGTTTAACTAAAGCATCACTTAGGGAGAATCTAGTTTGGTTAACTATAGATACTTAGAAATATGTGTTAAAAAAACAAAAAAATAATAAACATAAAATTGACAATGTCTTGACAATCCTTCAACCGTGGAAAGACACCAAAATGTAAGAGTTTATGTGGAATAAGACAAAGTTTTTTCACCAGATTTCACCAAAAGTGTATTATTATGTACGCAAATAATATGTATATGGAAGCCTATTTCCGCCAGTAAAAATTATGAAATATAAAAGTCGATATTATGAGATACTAAGTCAAAATTATGATATATTTTACACAACAGACAAGCTAGCAGCTTTTTGGCGTAAGTTCTGCTATTTATCTTGACAAGGAAATGGATTGTGAGCACATTGAGGAGTACTTTAAGCGTGGCTTTACAACAGATGAAATACTTAAATTGCTTGCTGATTCACATGGGGTTGAACTAAGCAAACGCACCCTTGAAAGAATTTTGAGCAGAAAGCAGGTGTGGCCTCGAAAGAATAAAACCATAGCTGAGGTGGCAAGTTTCATTGAACAGCAACTGGAAACATCTGGTCAGTGTCATTGTTACAGATGGATGCACCAAAAATGTTGGTTACATTGAATTGTGACTGACAGAGAAACAGTGCAATACTGTTACAGTTATTGGATGGTGAAAGTGTTGATTTGAGGTCAAGAAACAGACTGCGAATGCGCGTTTACCACAGCTGTGGTCCAAACTATGTATGGCACATTGATGGCTAGACAATCTTAAGCCATTTGGAATTGCAATCAGTGGATGCATTGATGGGTTTTCCAGAAAGATGATATGGCTTGAAGCTTACAAAACAAACAATCACCCAAAGATCATCGCTGGCTACTTCATTGATGCTGTTATCAATGCTGGTAGGTGCCCTGCCAGAATCAGACTTGATTTAGGAACAGAAAATGGCCATATGGCTGAAATGCAGCAGTTTTTGCATTTTACTAGGAACCAAGCACAAACCGACAGTGTCACCTTTGGTCCAACCTCTGGAAACCAACGTATTGAAAGATGGTGGCTGACCTTGCGAAGTGAGTTTGTCCAGGTTTGGATTGACCTATTTGACAAACTGAGAGAAGATGGCTACTTCTCAGACAAGTCCCAGTACAGGTGTCACAGTCTGCTCTAGTACTTCCTACCTCAGCCTGCCTCCTTCTCACCTCACCAGCCAACCACTCCCACCTCATCAACTCGGACTCAGGCTGCTGCCAATTAACAATCAAGCCCTTATTTAAGCCTCCCAGTCATTCACTCAGTGCCAGATTGTTCTCTACGTATGTCAGACTTTCCAGCGATTACCCCCACTTAGTTCGGATCCGGGAGGGAGACGAGTGGAAGACAGCTTTTAACACCACCTCTGGTCATTATGAATACCTGGTGATGCCGTTCGGCCTCACAAATGCCCCAGCGGTATTCCAGGCATTGGTAAATGACGTTCTCAGAGACATGTTGAACAAGCAGGTGTCTGTATACCTAGACAACATTTTGATCTTCTCCCATACCAAGGGAGCATGTGCATCATGTCCAGGCCGCCCTTCAACACCTGCTTGAGAACTCGTAAAGACCAAGAAATGTGAGTTCCATACCACCTCTGTCTTGTTTCTGGGATACATTGTGAGACGGGGGATCATGCAGATGGACCCTGCCAAAGTCTCCGCGGTCAATACCGCTGTAGTTGGCACACACTCTCTGGTCCCCCTTTTTAAATAGGGGAACCACCACCCCGGTCTGCCAACCACTGTCCCAGACTTCCAGGCAATGTTGACGAGACGTGTCAACCAAGACAGCCCCTCAACACCCAAAGCCTTCAGCATTTCTGGATGGATCTCATCAACCCCTGCGGCTTTGCCACTGTGGAGTTGTTTGACTACCTCAGTGACTTCCATCAGGGAAATTGTTGGACCGAAAGTCCTTCTCCATAGCTTCTCCGAACTTCTCCCACACCCGCTGCTTTGCCTCTGACACGGCAGAGGCTGCCGCCCTTCTAGTCCTTCGGTACCCTGCAACTGTTTCCGGAGTCCTCCCGGATAACATAACCCGGAAGGACTCCTTCTTCAGTCGGACGGCTTCCCTGACCACCGGGGTCCACCACGATGTTCGAGGGTTACCGCCCCTTGAGGCACCTAAGACCTTGAGAACACAGCTCATCACCGCAGCTTCAGCATTAGAGGTTTGGAACATCGCCCACTCAGGTTCAATGCCCCAAACCTCCACAGGGATGTCTGAAAAGCTCCGCCGGAGGTGTGAGTTGAAGATCACCAGGACAGGGGCTTCCTCCAGACGTTCCCAGTTCACCCACACTACCCGTTTGGGTTTACCAGGTCTGTCCAGAGTCTTCCCC